>NC_135155.1:5454545-5757575 GCF_050948215.1 Halictus rubicundus
AGTAAATACATTGTACTGGAGCATTGACGGAGCTGGAAAATTCGACAAAATACGGGGCTTGGGAAAATTGGACGCGATTATACGATGTCATATAGCGTATGAGGTATGGGCCGAGAGCTAAGAGGCCCTCGGCCTAAGATTTACAATTTCCTATTCCAAGTTACCCTGAACTTTGTTTCTTCGCCAGGTATGAATTTCATTGGCGATATATGTACAATTCAAATAGAGTCTAACGACTACTTTACGCGTGGCGCACGCATGCCCTGGCACCTCGTGTGTAATTCCGCTCGCTTAGCCAATGCTAACGTTGAACGAATTGTATTATCGGTCGATGGGCGCAGTACTATCGGAAGTTGGTGGCTCCAGATGAGCACTTTCATTTCCTGTCTGGCTATATTCTATGGCCTGTACCCTATACTGTACATATACAGGGTGAGTCACCAAACGTTAGCACCTCAAATATCTTTGTTGTTTCTAAAGATACGTAAAATATGGTAAGGACAAAGTTGAATGGTACAATGGGGCTGACACGATGCAAAAAAAATGTTGTTTTTATGTCATTTTTTTGGAGATATCAAGGTCACCTTGACTTTTTTAAATGGAACCACCCTTTTTTAAACACCTACAATGATAGTCCCTTTCATTAGGAATCCAGTGACTATAATTAGTCCAAGGTCATTCAAGGTCATTCAATCTCATGTCGAGTATGCTAGTTTTGACACTGCGCAGATGCTAGGACTATATGATGAATGAAACAAAAGAATGTTGTTTCCTTTTAATTCCATTACGCCTATTACGCGAGTGCACCGAAGGAGACGTAATGTAATAATAATAATAACGTAACGTCTCCGGCTGAGAATATTTTGGTCCCAGATCGAATCCCGCATGGAATGATTTCTTTTCGTTAAACACTTTTTTCTTGTTCTTTCTACTACATAAGTCTTCTTCCCTGTGCAATTACAATTACACTGCCAACCTCGTCGGAACATATTCTCTAGGCGCGTGCCTAGGGGAATGGCGCGGCAGCGCCAATATCCCTACAGAACACCGAAACCTCGGGCGTGAGCACACCGGGTGAATAAGTGAACATGGCTGTCTAGAACGGTCTAGAATGGTGTGAGGTGTGAGTAGATATAGCATGTTGGATTTCCAGAGAGTAATTCTGTTGTTACAAATCTGTGAAATGATGCGCCGTTAAAACCGCTCGGTTTTCGAAACGAGTCCGAGAAAATTAATACGATATTTGTATCCCGGTAAAGAAATCATCCGATTTCGGTGAAAAAGCATCGCATCGTATTTTGTCCGCTGATCTAACCTCAAAACGGGAATCGAATTCGTATGAAAAATTGACCAACAGATATCTCCTACCACGAATAAAACAAGCGTGTTCCCGTGAAACGAACGGCAAATCGAACAGACCGAACGAAACGTGCGAATCTTCGATCGCATATTCGTTTTCATTCCGGTCGTTGCAGCACACTGGATGCAATTGGCATGCTGGACAAGACGAAGACGATGCAAACGACGAGGTTACGATACATCCTGGTCTTTGTTGAACGACACGTTCTTTGGAAACCGAATAAAGTGAAATAGTGATTATTGTTCTTACCAATTGGAATATAGGAATTGGTATATTGTTGCTCGTGAAAAACACATAGTTAATTCGTATTCAATTTCAAAATTGTTTCACGCGGCCCTCCTATTTTCGTTTTGAATTTGGCTCTACTCGCTTTTTCCACTGAAAAGGACTGCATTCCACTGAAAACGCTAAAGGTGATCTTTCGGAATTTGGATTTGGATCTTGCCATTTAGAATTTGGAATTTGGAATTAGGAATCTGAAATCTGGAATACGGAACGTTGAAGCTTCAAACTGAAAATTCGTTACTCGAATTTGCAGACTACCGTCTAAACACCGATCAAGAGGCGTGTGTATCGATGATTGAACAGTTTCGGAGAAATCTAGTTTTTTTGTTGTTTATCGGAAGAGAGCAATCGCAGGATGCGGCTCATCACCTCGGAAAAATTATCGGACATTCAAAAGAATCCCGCCAATATTCGGAATATTTGTATATTGGCGCACGTCGATCATGGGAAAACTACGTTGGCGGATTCATTGGTCGCCAGCAACGGAATCATCTCGAACAAACTGGCGGGTAAGCTCCGATATTTGGATAGTCGGCCGGACGAACAGGAACGAGGGATCACTATGAAATCAAGTTCGATCCTGTTGTACCACAAGTATGATCATCAAGAGTTCGCTGTGAATCTGATCGATTCGCCGGGACATGTCGACTTTGCCTCAGAAGTTTCGTCGGCGGTTCGACTGTGCGATGGGGCGATCATCTTGATCGATGTGGTGGAGGGAGTGTGTCCGCAAACGCGAGGCGCTCTTTCCACTTCATACGCAGAGGGTCTGAAGCCGATCTTGGTTTTGAACAAGATCGACAGGTTGATCACGGAGATGAAATTGTCACCATTGGATGCTTATGTGCATTTGAGCCAAGTACTGGAACAGGTGAACGCAGTGATGGGCGAGTTGTTTGCTAGCGACGCAATGGAGCGGGAGGAGAAGGAGGAGGAGGAAATCGAGGAAAGGAAAGAGGGGGAAGGAGAGGAGAAGGAACACAAAGAGCAACGTTCGAGAAACACTTCGGAGATCGCCTCAGAAACTGCCATGAAAACCGTTTCGGAACGTGATTTGGCCGATTGGCAGTCAGCGATGGAGAACATGGACGAGTCGGGGCTCTATTTCTCTCCGGAGCAAGGTAACGTTTTATTTTCGAGCGCTACGGACGGCTGGGGGTTCGGCGTCAACGACTTTGCCAAGATATTTGCTGCAAAATTAGGTTTCAGTGAGACGGTACTCTCAAAAACGCTGTGGGGTGATTTCTACGCAAACAGCAAGACCAAGCGAATTCTGCGAGGAGCTCAAGAGAAGGCTAAGAAGCCTTTGTTCGTGCAGCTGATCCTAGACAACTTATGGACGTTATACGAAACTATAACGGTGAGGAGGGACAAAGAGAAGATAGGCTCGATAGCGGAGAAACTCGACATCAAGTTGACCAACAGAGATTTGAGGTACACGGATCCCAAGGTTCAGCTGCAAGCCGTCTGCTCGCAGTGGTTGCCGTTGGCTCGAGCTTGTCTGAACGCGGTCTGCGAGAAGGTCCCGTCACCGAACAACTTGACGGCCGAGAAGATCGAGAGACTGTTGTGCGGACGCTTCGACTTCTCGTCGTTGCCCGACGAGACACGCTGCTTGAAGGAAGCGTTTTCGGCCTGCGACTCGTCCCCTAGCTCGCCCGTGATCGTTTTCGTTTCGAAAATGTTCCCGGTCGAGAAGAAAATCCTGCCGGAGAATAAACCGAAACTGCTCACCCCGGAGGAGTTGGCGCAACGGAAAGAAATCGCGCGACTCAGACACGCGGAGAAAATCGCGGAGAAGACGATGGAACAGGACCGCTCGATCGTTGGCGATCACAGTCGTCGAACACGAACGGAACTCGACGTCGCGGTCGCAGCGGAGCAGGCGAGACCGTCGCCATCGTCGGGGGACAGAACGCTCGAAAACGAATGGACGATCGAAACCGTCGAGCCTGCTGAAACGACGGTAACGACCACCGATTCGAGTTCCGAGACCGCGTTGATCGCGTTCGCCAGAATTTATTCCGGCAGTTTGACCAAGGGGAGCACCGTGTTTGTTCTAGGGCCGAAACACGACCCACGGAAAGTCGCCGAGTTACCGATCGACCAAACTATCACGCTGAAGGACTTAAAACCCGGCAGGCACGTCACCAGGGTCACCATACGGAAGCTCTATCTTTTAATGGGCAGAGAACTGGAACCTATCGATACGGTCACCGCTGGGAACGTCTTCGGAATCGGCGATCTGGAGGAACATGTATTGAAGACGGCCACGCTTTCCTCCACCGTTGATTGTCCTCCCTTTTCCGAACCGATATCCTTCGGTGTCCCTATAATGCGAGTAGCTCTCGAACCGAAACATCCAAACGATTTACAGGCGTTGATCAACGGTTTAAAATTGTTGAATCAGGCGGACGCTTGCGCCGTGGTTCGTATTCAAGAGAGCGGGGAGATAGTACTGAACACCGCCGGAGAAGTGCATTTGGAACGATGCTTGGAAGATTTACGACTGAGGTACGCGAAAGTCGATATAAACGTGTCGGAGCCTATCGTACCGTTCCGGGAGACGGTGGTACCTCCGCCAAAGGTCGACATGGTCAACGAGGCGATCGAAAAGAAATCGGAAGACGTCAGCTTTCCCACCTGGACGGCGAATCGACAGTGTTACTTCGAAATAGACGCCAGACCATTGCCGGAAAAAGTGACTAAAATCTTGGAGAAGAACGCCGATTTGATCAAGTCGTTGTATCGTCGTTACGGCAAATTATCGTCGGAAGAGGAGCAAGAGCGAGAGCGGAAGCAGGACGAGGGCGAGGACGAAGACGAGGATGAGGACGAGGGGGTGAGAACAACTGCGAAACCGCTGCCAACACCAGAAAACGATACCGAATCATCATCGCGTTCGATGTCGGAGAAGAAACAAAAAGCGCTTGCTGTTTTCAAACACGAGTTATCAGTCGGTTTTCAAGAGGCTGGCCAACAAAACGTTTTGGAGAAGATATGGTCGTTCGGACCACGAAATTGCGGACCCAATATTTTCTTGAACGAAACCGATTACAAGCAGAATAAATTTTGGGAAGCCCATTCGAAGTCTACCGATCCACGATTTCCGTGAGTATCTAACAATTTGTTCAAACCGATACAAGGACATCCGTGGTTCCTAGTTGGAATAATCGTAATGGTAATCGTAATAAAATCGATCAGAAGAAAATCTGTAATGTCGTTTGCAATGTATCAGATACGAAAGCAGTATGGTTAGCGGATTTCAACTGGCAACGCTTGCCGGGCCATTGTGCGAAGAGCCTATGACGGGTGTCTGTTTTGTCCTGAAGAAGTGGCAAATCTATCAAGACTCTCAAAGGTACAGCGCAAATTTGATCCTACCGAGCTGTAGTAATTAATACCTATTTTGGTTTGTTCTTTGTCTTACCGACTTACCATTTGATACCGATTGTTTTTTCTCTTATTCGCTTTGGGTTGCTCGTTAGTTGGTTCGAAACCATAGTTGTTGATCCAGAAAATCATGCGTTTGATTTTTCCACAGTGAAAATTGCGGTCAGAATCAAGGCCGTGTAGGTGGACTTTTGATGTCGGCGTGTAAAGAAGCTTGCCGTCGCGCATTCAACTCTAGACATCCCCGACTGGTTACGCCGATGTACAGTTGCAGCGTTTTGGTTAACTCGGATGTTTTAGGTAAGTTGAACCTGAAATACCTTTTACATTCGTTTTTGGTTGTTTTTCGTGCATTACCGCACGATGGCTGGGTTTTGCTCGATCCTTTCTATCGCGCTATCATGTCATAATATTCTTCTCATAATTGCACTTACGCGTTGCATACGTGTAATCACGAAGGAACGTATGTACAATCGAAATATACAGTAGTGTGCGAATTAATGTGGTCACACCAATATTTTGAATGCCTTATTAGTTTTTTAAAGTTGGCAACATGACTGTGTCGGTGGTAGCGGCTATTTTGTTGTACGTTTGATGAACTAGTCTGTGCTGGCCTGTCGAGAGGTATTGACATGTCGTTGGTGTGTTGACATTAATTCGCACACTACCGCAGAATAAAATAATGAAATAATAGGAGAAAATTTATGGAATGAGGACAATATCTACGTTGATTTCGACATTGAATTTTTAAGGGCATCATTGTTTACAATTTCGACTAAAACCGAACGGGACATATTGGGATATATTATCAGGGAGTGTTGTAGTTCTGCGTAGTTGAAACTTTCATTTGATCAACATTTTACACATTATACAGGATGCGTTCCGTACGAAATGAAATATGCACGAGTATACAATGTGTAGAACGTATAAAGATCCCACGAGTCGATAGATTGGCTTGTTTGGTCTTTCAGCGAATAGATTCTCTCGGTTTCCCGTTTCTGTTTAGACGTTGGACGGTGGACGTTACGGGTTCGATCAATCGAGTCACCAGTCTACTATCTTTTGTAGTTATTATTAAGAATTACTACTTTACGAGTAGTTGGACGGGTCCTCGCCAGTCGCTGTTAAGGTTCGCGCATTCTCGCTATTTGTCGGCGGTGGTCGCGTGTGGTCGTCACCCGTGGCCAGCGTTGTCTTTCGACGAGACGAAAGTCGCAAAAACTCGAGTTAGCGGAAATGCTAATGCGCGGAAAGTTTTTGTACACGAGAACCCTCTGCGTACACAGGGGTAAACAAACTGATCGACTTCGGAGATACGTTTACAGCAGAATAATAGTACCCCTCGTGGAGTTGGTCCGATCCGATTCGATTGAACATTGTGCGAGGGCCACTCCCACAAATCTACTTTTTTTTGGAACCATTTGTACTTGTACGCGTACACGATAGCGTTATTATAAATAAGAATAAGTAAGAGACTAATCGCGAACCGTAGGGAAGCGAGAAAAAGCGAAGAAGCGAATGCTAAGCGAAATGTGTAATAAATAAAAGGATGAATGGCGATAAGCGGATTGCACGTTTCGAGTCGAGGCGTTATCCTTGTATGCACGTCGATGATACGTGAGAGAAGGCGAATTGTTCTAGTTCCAAACGGCCGCGTCCATTAGTTGTTGCACTTTGTACCATGGAAAGCTTAATCGTTCCTCCGCTTCTTCTTTGTCGATACCACCAGGATACTCTACGGTGTCTTCGTTCAGACGATCTGCGAAGAAAGGAAACTAGATTCTAATTGCCGGAACCGGGACCGAGACGTTCGCAGACCACCTTGAAATGTATCCATTACAACGATCGACGACGAGAATCGATCGTAAATCGGAACGTAAAGAGATTCGTCGCGTACCTGATATGCTTCGCGTGTATCGCAAAGGTCGACCTTTTCTATTGCCTTGCACGCACATCATTCCATAGACGCGAATTC
Source organism: Halictus rubicundus (assembly GCF_050948215.1). Taxonomy (NCBI): domain Eukaryota; kingdom Metazoa; phylum Arthropoda; class Insecta; order Hymenoptera; family Halictidae; genus Halictus; species Halictus rubicundus. The sequence goes on from NC_135155.1 coordinate 5,461,559, forward strand.
CTGGTACGCTCGCGTAAGTCGGCTGGTCGTGGCTCATGGGGCCTTCTGCGAAGTATAACGGACCGGTAAATTATTCAATTTATTTCACTTGTTCCTGTAGAAATTTCTATTGCCTAACATACATATTAGATACGTCTGTACACGATAATGTGCAGTGTACACGATAGCATTACGACTATTCGACTCGAATGGTGGACTTGGAGGTTAACACTAGGTTTACGGAACACTAAAAATGACTATTTTACATTACTTTATAAAAATAACATGAATGTATCTATCAAAATTTGTAGCTATTTTTTTACCTTTACAATCTGAACATTCGTAAATTAAAAATATTAGAATCCGTCATTTTGCCGGGTCCCATAAATCTAGTGTTAACATATCATTTCCAAGTTATGCGCATGCACATATTCCTTGGGGTGGGGGGTGGGGTAGGGGGCAATCTATAGTCTACAAAAACGTTGTATCCCATCGTATTAGAAAATTGGCTCTCTTACCGAGTATATTGGCGTCTGGACAGCGGCATATTACCAGATAATGAGATTTGCCAGTTCGTATATTTTGCAACGCGAGAAGAGACCAGTCCCTCGGTGTTCTGCATTCTCGCATTTCTGCTACCGGTTCGCAGGTCTTCACCAAAGTGAGGGCCTGAATCGTGAAACGTTCGATTAGACGTTGGGATGTAGACGAGGATCGTGCCGGCAATTTTCATACTTTCGCGTGTTCTACGCCTTCACGAGATAGATAGTTGTTCGAACGATTGAAACCAGTTTGGCAGAATGGATGCGCGATCAGCGCATACCTTGCTGCGCGCGACGTTCTTTCGAAAACTCGTTACACTGGTTGAAAGCGAATGAGATTATTTCTTGCGTTTGCGTTTATGTTTGCGTTCCCGCCAAGTGTAAGCCTGAAGAACTCTACGCTTACCGACTTTCTTGACCTCTTCCTCGCGAGCGTGACTCGCGGTAACGCGTGGGAGAAACGGTCTACCGCCGTGCCAACTAAACAAACGCTACACGAACACGTTCGCCATTTCTAATTTCCATAGTATCGCCAGAGAGGAAATGAGAGTGCTCACGCTCGGGGTTTTAGTGTCCCCACTTTTCTGCATCATCTTTTTAGCCTGGAACAGAACCTGCATCATCTTTTTAGCCTGGAACAGAACCACCATCAACTTTTTAGCCTGGACCAGAACCTGCATCATCTTTTTAGCCTGTATTAGAACCTGCATCATCTTTTTGGCTGGATCAGAGCCTACATAGAAGAGCCTCTTTTAACATAGAAGAAGTATCCACTCTGGCATTATTTGGAATCCGCTGCTAATGATGCAGGCTAAAAAGATGATGCAGGTTGTTCTGGTCCAGGCTAAAAATTAGACTAGGGAGCAGCACTATACCGGGGACACTAAAATCCCGGGCGTGAGAACTCTCATTTCCTCTCTGGTATCGTTATATTGTTTCTATGGGTCGAACGAAATTGCATCCGTGTCTCGGGAATATAAAAGCAGCAAGATCGGTAGGAGATGGTAATATACCAATTGCACTTCAGTCGTAAATGATCACCTGGAGCTTTCCTAAGATGGAAAAACGTTACCAAGGAAAAGACTTATGTGCGATGCTTACTGATTACTGTTGGACACTTATTATTGAAAATCAGGACACCATGTACAAACGTCATGCATGACGGAAACATTTTTAAATTTGTTTACACCAGAAATAAGTTACTTTATTCATTTAATTTTCTTTATTAAGCATTTCCACAACGAAATGTGAATATAACACGTAGTTTTATAATTTTGTGTAATGATTGGCACCCAAAAAGACAAAAAAAAAGATGTATGTAATTAAGCATAGTAAGCAAAGACACGCATAGCGACGGCCCTAGCGTGTCGAGAAAAGGCTGCAATGACCGTCTGGCGCGAACCCGTCGCGCACAAGCTATCAATGAACATTTTCTTAACCTGCTCATATACTGAGGGAAGCAAATACTTTTAGTGAATGGTTTCCTTACCAGAAATGTCTGTAGAATGCATTACTGTATAGTAAATTCCTCCTAGATAAAAGCTTTTTCACAGAAATACAAAAAAAGAGCGTATAAAGTACCCGCGTCGGCTCTTTTTCAAACTTTAACAACCATTTACAACTGTTAGGAAGTACATAAAAATATAATTAGCTATATGGATATGTAGAAGAAAGTCCCCTCTATCTTTTGACTCAAACCTGAACTTTCTCACGTGTTTAATTTTCGCGTAACACGTAATTTTTTTGATCAAAATCATGAATTTTTACAAAAACCAATATTTTTCGAATACGTTGCGTGATCGAGCAATTCTGCTTTCGGATTTGGTTCTAGAATGATAAAGTCTATAAAAATCACCCAACAAGTATTGTAAAATACGAAATAAGTTTTATTTTGTTGGACAGTGTGTCGTTTGGAAGCGACAACTGAGATAGCAATTTAAAATTCGATTTTCGATCAAATTGTATCGGGACGAAGGAGAAAAGTTCGAAAATAGAAGGCATAACGACTAACCTTGGTCCGTGGGTCGGTGACCAGCTCTGTGGTGTGGAGGTCGTCGCTATCGAGAGACGCGCTGCAAGGATCTCGGTATCTTCCTGGACAAGCGCACAAAGGCTGAGTGAAATTCAGTCGAACGTAGACGGCGTTGCAAACTTGCTGCACCGCGCACTCCGGCAACAAATAAATGTGCTGATTGTGCGGATAGTAGTGATATTTGGTTGGTTTCGCGAGTGCCGCGCTTGCGCCTTCCGGTAATCGTACTCCTGTCTAGAAATTCATCGATAAATACAATCATCCTTAGTTTTGTTCTATGCTGCGCTACAGATTATAAATTATAGATTATAGCAGAGAGGACATGAGAGTGCTCACGCTCGGGGTTTTAGTGTCCCCACTTTTCTGCATCATTTTTTTTAGCCTGGAATAGAACCTGCATCAACTTTTTAGCCTGGACCAGAACCTGCATCATCTTTTAGGCTGGATCAGAGCCTACATAGAAGAGCCTTTTTTAACATAGAAGTAGCATCCACTCTGGCATTATTAGGAATCCGCTGCTAATGATGCAGGTTCTGGTCTAGGCTAAAGAGATGATGCAGGTTCTGGTCCAGGCTAAAAATTAGACTAGGAGCAGCATTCCGGGCGTGAGCACTCTCATTTCCTCTCTGATTATAGAGTATAGAGTATAGATTGTAGATTCAAACTACCTCTACCAGGCACAGTAAGAAACCCTTTTCGCTTCTCTCAGGTTTTTTCTTCGTTCATGACAATACCCGAGTCGTTTCCCACTCGTAGTTTGAACTTGAACGAAACACGAATCTCGATCAGTCCACGAAACAGACTTTAGCTGATCCTTGAATAACCAACGGCAAGCGTTCGTATCTATCGCGTGATTCGCTAAACTCGTTATTACGCTGTTTCGTTTTTTGCTCTTTTCCCCCTTTTCCGTTTCTTTCTCTCTTATTATCTGTTCGTCGATTATCCTCGCCTTACTCACGGCAAATGGTTGGTATCTTCGCGATGTAGCGGTAATTGGAAGGCAGAAACAATAGGAGAAAAAGAGGAATAAATATCGAATAGAGCGGTGTACAGAAGAAACGTTGGAGAGCGGTTGGAACGGAACGAACGAAACGATCGGGTAGAAAAAGGACGCAAAATGATAGGGCGGGATATCGGCATGAGACAAGGAATAAAGCTGAATCGGTCGAGTCGTGACGAGTTTGTGAATCCGCGATCGTGATACTCGGCCAGTTTCTCGGTGTTTCTCGTGAACCACAAACTCGGCCGTTCTATTACGAATGACGCAATGTTATTATGGTTGCCGTGCCGCACGGCTCGACGAGTACCTACTAGTCGATGTCGATTAGCGGATTTCTATTCGTTCGTTTCTGAGAATCTCTTCGGCGCTCCGTGTAATTGGCTTTACTTTACGGGGAAAGAACCGTTTCACGAATCCTCGAATACTTTTCCATTTAATGTCTGTTCCATCCGTTTCATGATGCTCGAACCAATGGATTTGTCCAATATTTCCGTACACAAATATCATCTGAAAAATAGTAATGCCTCGCGTGCCCTACTCGTGTCTATTGGGATCTGACATAGGGCCCTGGACATGTTGTGCTTGAGGTTAACATTATGTTCATGGGGTTTTTATATTTTTTAATTAAAATGTTCTTAAGTATGAGCGAAATTTGTGAGTGGGCAGGTACATATCCTGCAGGAAGAAATAACGTTATATTTAATTTACACTGTAAGGTTATATGCCAAGCTTAGAGTATTTCGGCAGTAGATGGCGCTACTCAAAATGTCAGGTCCCAATATCCGCCGAAAAACAATCGCTCTACTATGATACGAAGAGACCCCGTGCAGTATTCTCCGCTACTCGTCGATCTGCGAAAATTACCTATTCCAAGTCTCGACAGCTTTTGTCGTTTTACCGTTTCAGGGATGAACTAGTTCGTTCTCACCCATACATCTTTTTCTACTAGTTTTTCGTTTCTTTCGGGCAACCCCTCTGTTTTTATTCCGTTCCGTTCCTTTTCGTCTATTTCCCTTATACTTGATTCTTTTAGCCTTTTATTCTTTTCCTCGCATCGTCACGTTCCACTACCGATATTAACACCGGTCGGTCCGTTCGCGCGTCACGGTCATGAACACTTGCCCTCCTTTTGCAATGCTAAAGCGAGCAACACGATTCGTGACAACTCCCTAAGCGAGTCCGAACGATTCTTTCTCGAGCGTTTCGAGCGGAACGACTCGAAAAAAACTTTACTATTTTCTCCCTCTCCGAGTGGAGCGAGGCAAGGTGCAAAAAGAAAGAAACAAAAAACCAGCGAAATGGAATTCCGTAACCCTTACGACGTTTTCTTTCGGCGACGTGACGTAAACACGAAGAACACGTCGTTCCTTTGTCTTTATCGTACGTCGAACACCGTCTATTCGATAGAAACTAGTAGATCATTGTAATTGTATTTTCTTTGGTGCTGGCCCAATCCTCAAGAGCGAAATCATCTCTTCTGATTCTTCACAATACAATTTTTTCATATACAAGACTAGGTTCGCTAATGAAAACGACAAACCTTGGAAATACTCGTGCAAGTAAAAGTATAGGCATTGTTGTGTCCGCGCTTCGATACTTGTGCACGCTTTAACTAAGACTCGTAACTCGTAAGTTATAACGGTGATCCCTTCGCGGGTCCGTGTTAAATGTAAAAAAGAAAACTAGTCAGATCGGACGCGATACACCGTGTTGTCCATTAACCTTAACCCACCTTAACCTTTAACGGATCATCGGAAACGGACAGTTGGCCAGTCAACAACACTTTCGTAACGTCGCACAATCATTAACCGGGGACGAGTAATGTAGCGCGGTTCGCTGGAACTACGAGATACGTACTTGGATAAAATTGAAACGCGTCGACCGTTGTACTTGGAAGAACATAGGGGAAAGTACATACGTGGCGCTACAACAACCTACAACATACCTACCGTTAGGGTAGAGGACCCAATTACCGTGAGAGTACCAATTGCCGGGCCTATATTAATTATATTCACTTTTAAAGCATAATGAATATAAAAAAAGAGACATATAATATGTATTTTAACTGCTACTTATAATATGTATTTTAACGCTCAATTTTCCTGGTCACTATCATTATTCGTTAGCTAAAAAATAGAAATAGAGGGTGTTGTTGGAGATGCAGGTAGTAATTGTGATTTATTTCTTATAATACTGAAATATGAAGTTCTTTTACTTGTAGTCAAAGCCTTCTTTTCATATTTCCTTATGATGCAAATGGGTTAACACTGAACCTACCGAGCCTTAAAAGTAACTAATATATGTTGTCTTATCAAAATTACGAGATTGAATTTATTTGGATCTTGTGGATTTAATTATTTTCACGAAATCATTTTTATAATTTCAGTAATTGTAAAATAAAAAATCTGGAACCAGTCATTTTCACCGGCGGTGGTAGGTTTAGTGTTAATGAAAAAATTTAATATCTCTTTCCTAATATTCATTACGCTTTAAAAATAAGCTAATTTGTCTATATATGTCGCCAAGGCCTGGCTAATAAGCGTCGCGGAGTTATCCCCACTACCGCGGGGTATGCCCGAAGCTCGAGAGGCCTCGGACGCCGTGGAGTGTAGACATAACACGGATATGTCTCCTAAACGATTCACGACGCTGGCAAGACCCGTGTTGTTGACATATATCGAGTATTCACTGTACAATTAATGTAGGCACAGTAATTGGTACCCCCACAGTGATTGGGTCCCTTGCCCTATGCGAATATAAGCTACGAGAGAAATTCATAAATTACCCGTCCGCCCCATTGATTTACCGTTCCATAGACGCGAAACGCTGTTCCCCTACATAATTGTTACGAACGAAAACGGTAGCGATGCGCGGCATCGGTGAAACCAGACGAACGCGTCGGGTCGAGATCACATGAGATGAAACGAGACGAAGCGAGATGAGACGACACGAAACAACACGACACAAAGCGAAACGCGGACGGAGCAGTGAAACGGCGAAGCAGTGAAAGACCGCAAGCCAAACGCGTCGTACCCTTGCTCTAACGTCCGTAACTTTCTAGACCGACCCATATGACATTTTTTCTCAAGTTCGTGACACTTGACGGTTCTCGCTGTACGACTCCGAGAATCTGGGTCCCTTTCTACTCTATTGCTCTATTGCTCGAAGAACCGTCGCGCTGCAGTCGCGGTCGCAGTCACAGTCACAGTCGCTTTTCTCTTCTTTCTTTACGCGAGTACCTACATTACATAAATCGTATCGCGTGGACATGCCGCTGTGTAAGCGTGCAAGTTGCGCTCTCGTCGTTATTATTTGTGTTCTTCAGCATCTTTTTCCCCTCGTTCCTCGGGCAATTTTGTCGGCGCAGTCAGCTGTTAGATTATTCTAAAAGACACGCGACAACGCTACTACACCTTATTTGGTATACAGGGTGTTTGGTAAATGGTGGGAAAAACTAATAGATATGCCTAATGCTTAGAGAAGAAAAGAAAGTTATATCAACATAGGTCCGGAAAAGATTAGTTTCTCAGTTATTATTAATAACTTATTAAAGTTTTTCTGCCACAATTTTCGTCACGTCGTCTTAAAGGTCCATTTACGTTATCGAGGCGTATTATTCTTGTTTACAATTTTTTACTTTATTTGGGAGCGTGTTCGGGGCTCAATGGGACGACGAGCTTGCATTGAGACAGGAGGTGGACATATTGAACATTTCCTCTAAGTCGATGCGACGAGAATTGTGGCACAAAAATTTTAATAACTCAGAAACTAATCATTTCCGGACCCATGTTAACATAACTTTTTTGTCTTCTCTATTAGGAATCTATTCCTAAAGTTTAGTCCATCATTTACGAAACACCCTGTATACGATTTAATATTGCACGACCGCACAGTGCGTTGAGTCAATGGGATTTCGGGACAAAAATCATAATTGTAGTTTAGATAAGTTATGTATGTTAACTAATCATTACATTTCGAGTGTTTTTTTATATAAATATTTACAAATACTTCCAATTTCACTTTTTACTGTAATATATACCAAAGAACTCTCCAGCGACGACTTTGTATAATAACACGGAAGTTTATTTTTTTATTTTTGTCCCATGACAAGGCACTGTGCGTTCGGGGTCGCGAAGCCAAGGTCAATTCCTCGGAGAATTCAACAAGAAACATGGCGAGAAGAAGGACGGTTGAGCTAGTAAATATTTTTCTTACCTCAGACAAGCTGGTGTAGTTCGTAGTCAATTTGATCTGGGGCCGTATTTTTCCAGGCGATTCCCGCGTTTCTTTCGCCGAAATTGTAACCGGGGTGGTCGTGAAATTCTCAAAAATCGTCGTCAACTTTTTCGACGAAAACAACGTGTCCTCGCCTGCCTCCTGTACAGGAGTAATAGTTCTCGAAGAAGTTTCGAGGGGAGCTGTATTGGCGTTGGTCGGCGCGGCGGTTCCTCCCGCAGCCGTGGTGCTGTTCGTCGTGGTTGATGCTTCGAAAGATTTGCCAGTGTTCGAAGATGTTGGCAACGATGTTGTCGGCAACGTCTCGATGATCTCGGTGAACGAATTGTGCCCGGTCGATATCGGTGGAATGATTGAGAACGGCGATGACGGTGACGATGGTAACGACGATGACGACGACAACGACGACGACGGCGATAGCGACGACGAGATTGGAATTACAGGATTATCGATGGCCGTTGTTGCGGACAACCCAAAAGACAATGGCCTCGGGGCAGTGTCGTCTCTAACCTCGTCGTTACCATTGTTGCCATTGTTACCTATTCCGGTGGTCCCCGTTCCAGTTCTGAAATCGACGTCGATACCATTGCCATTTCCGTTTCCACTTCCACTTCCACTTGCACTTTTCGTAATAGGACTGCTATTCGATTCACCCGGGAAGCTGGCCGATTTCTCCACGTCGAAGTACGTCGGTGTGGTTTGCTTCGATTTGACTTGGACACTTCGAAAATGAGTTTGAGACTGCGAGGGTAAAGCCACGGCCCCTGCCATCAGAATCACGAACCACGCCAGTCCACCGATCGGCCCCATCTTTATTTTAATCTGGAATCAATGCAGAAATCGGTGGACAAAAAGATTAAATAATCCTATAATCCTGGAAACCAATGACGGCTCGCGTATAGGCACTGTGGAACTGCAGTCCCCCCCCCCCCGCTATTTCCACTTGACATTATCGATAACATTTAACATAATAAGAAGATACCATAATCTTTGTATGGAACTGTGCGCTTCACAGTTTGCTTCATGGTCTGGAATTTTCTGCACCCCCACTAATCGTCTGGAAAAACGAAATTTTCTGGAGCAGCGCCCCACTAATTTTAGCTACGAGCCTCCATTGCTAGAAACGGATAAACGGACATCTTATTATGATGAAATCAAAATTTAAAATCTGACGCGTGATTGTGTTTGTTCTCAGCGTTGATTTTGTTCGTTTATCGTCGAGATAATGCGAACGATTACGAACGTAATTGTCGTTTCCGAAAAATTTCGACAGATCCTCGTTTACCAGTGTCGGATCGCCGAGGATCGCATCCCAAACGTGGAATACGAGATCCTATCGAATTCCATTCTCGACAAGGGTGTCTTCGTTTCTCACGCGTATTTTATAGCTTTCACGGCGAGACCGCTGTGCAACGAGAGCACTTTGTCGGGAGAGAAAAAAAAATGCAATGTGGAAAAGAGTATACTAAGCGGGGAGCGAGCAGCGAGGAGAAAGAGAAACGTGAAGATCCCAAGCTCCCTTAACGGTACAATATTATTTTTCGATCGAGAAATTGGATGAAAGTTCTTAAGCCGGTCGATACTATAGAAACGTTTCAACGGGCACCGGGTCTTGCTATTCAATCAGTCAGAATTATGCATATAAGCATGTATACATATACGTGTATGTACAGTTGAATACCAGTGCCAGTGCACTATACAAATATCATCTAAGAAATAGAAATGCCTCGCGCGCCCTACTCGTGTCTATTGGTTTCTGACATACACATTGGCGTGGACATGTTATGCTTGGTGTTAACCCTTAAAACTCGAATGGCGACTGTAAGGCGCCACTAAAAATTGCTGCATCATTATTCAAAATATTTTTTACATTATTAAATTTGTTTGTATTTAATAAATTACTAAATACTTCAGTATTGTACGAGTAAGTTACACCATGTTAGTATGTATAACATGAAAAAATATATATATAGAAGGGAAATATTCTAGTTCGGAAGAAATGTTTCGTTTTAGTGTTGAAATAGCTTCGAGTGCAAAGGATTATTATTGTGTTCATTGTGTTCTTATATTTTTTAATTAAGATGTTTTTAATTACGAGTGAAATTTGTGAGTGGGCAGGTACAAATCCTGCAGAAAGAAATAACGTTATTTTTAATTCACATTGTAATGTTATACGCCAAGCTTAAAGTATTTCTACTTTTCGGTAGTAGGTGGCGCCACTCGAAATGTCGGATCCCAGTATGCGCCGGAAAAGAATTCTGGTTATGCAGGTATAATAGTTAGAAGATTTCGAAAAATCAGAGAACATTAACGACATAAACACTACCGAAGTCTTTAAATTTGATACCTTCGAATATCGGATCATCGACTGAATTAATTAGTACGCTTTGTGCGAAAAATCCCTATAGTCAAAGTTTCGGTAAATGGGAATACTGTTCGCGCGTACGTACACGAATTGATCGGCGAACGAGAAGAAAGGGGAGAACGGAAAGACCTGGAACAGTAAGCGAGTATGTGAGTAGGCGAACGACCACCGACCGATGAACCGGTGAACGTTATTTACTTTTTCTATTCCCGCGAAGGCGTTCGGGGTGGCACAGTAATTATGGCGCGATATAATTTACCACGCGGATGTGGTGAAATTAGGTTAACTGGTACTCGCGTTTCTCGCGGGCCGTTATCTTTCTTCGTATTTTCAAGGTCGCTATATATATGCAACGGTTACCAATCAAGCGGTTAGATTAGCTTTCAAACACGAGATCGTTTAAGTACGTTCGTTCCACATACATATACATATGTATATTCTGGCTATATTCCGTCTTTTGCATCCATACCGGCGCGAATGACGAACTTGACGATCTCCTCGATGGTCGTTACGCTAATTCGTGCATCTTCTGCACCAACCGTATCGCGTTTCCTTTTAATACATCGTTTCCGTTATACCGTTATATCTAGAGAGTAGAAGCGTCGATTCATCGGTTCTCTTTTGCTTTCTCTGTTTTCGTGCGAGCGAAAATGTTCAAAGAAGTTTCCACCGGTTTATGGACCACCAGTTTTTGATCAAAACTTTAGTTAAAACTTTTTAGACTATCAACATTTTAGATAACGATCAAACGTACTACTCGTTGTACTCAAGATTGTAGCTTCTCTTCCCGAAAGGGGACGTCCGAAGTAACACTCGTTGTCGGTAACCGTTCTCTTCATACCTATGCATTGTAGAAACAAAGTGGACAGTTGTTACGACCGAGAGAATATTACCGGCGCCTTCTTTCAAAAAACGGACTACGGAATATCGCTGGAAATTGCAATAACTGTTGCAAATGCAAATGATGCCGAAAAGTCCTTCGAGAACAACGACAAAATCCAGAATTCTATATATACATACACACATAGATCGGGCTTTGGTCGAAACATTCTCATCTCCTTAATTAACCCATTTTCGTATCATTAGCGTATATATACGCTCAATTTTCCCGGTCACTATCACCGGAGCGTATATATACGCTCAATTTATTTTTTCTTATAATGCTGAAATATGAAGTTCTTTTACTTGTAGTCATTTTTGTACTTAAATATAATAAAAAAAACTTTGATGATAAAGGGCTTCTTATCATATTTCCTTATGATGCAAACGGGTTAACCGATTTAACGGCATTATAAAAACGTACCATGGTACACAATGGCGCAATTATCGTGACGATTTTATGTACCTTGAAAATTGTCTGACATTTGTACGGTTGTCGGTCCGTTGTTTTATTTTGCTTTTCTTAAACATTTTCTATAGCTATAGCAGGTGAAATACCTAGTCTAGGAAGACGCGTACGTCGCGGAAGCTTAAGTTTGATCGCCGATCACCACCGATCGATCGGTGTCGGGCCACATTTTCGCGTGTATACAATCACCTCTACGAAGAATTTGACTTTTTAGCATTACGTTCATCGAACATCGAGCGGGAAATTGAATCAGATCTCGTACCTTTCGGGAAAGCTTGATCGGACGGCAGATGAATCGATGCTGACCTTGGTTGAACTTTTAATTGTACGTTGACGTTGACTCGACTTCTAATCCGATCTGGAGCTGGATATCGATTGCGACCTTGACCTTGACCGTGACCTTGACCTTGACCTTGGCCTTGACCTCGACCTTGATCCAGAGCTCGACCTTGCGCTGGAACCGGACCCGGCGCGTTCGAGTTGTTTGGCGATCCTCGAACGGGGTGCACTAGCAGCGTACGAGAGGATATTGTCCCGGGTTGCCGGAAGAGCGTAGCTCGGAGAGCGAAAAACGGCCGTCGGGGAAGGATGTTTCTCTTTCGATTTGTTCGAGTTCGACGGTCGAGCCTGGACGTCGAATCCGCGTCGTTGTCGAGCCGCACCGTGTTGCGAACGTTGCTTCTGATCGTCGGCCAAACCGTTCCATCAAATATCGGAAGAACGTTCAACGGAGAAACGACGCGCGCGCGCTTAGATGCGTTCCAGTTCCGGATGAGACTGCGAGCTCTCCTAGAAGACATGCCGCCTATGAGCCCCGGCTAGTCCCACTTACCAACCAACCAGAAACCCCTTGACTATGCGTGGAATCCCAAGCTGCATCATCTCCACCAATCCTCTAGCTTGGCTCGCGCTCTACGCTTACTTCTACGCGAGCCGAGTGGATACCCCTGCTTGTATATACCTGCACACACCTACGATAAGCCCAAGTCCCCGTCCTCTCGAGCGATGGACGGAACCACAGAACCATGGAATCGCGATCCGAGCAGCCCGGCAAATCCGAGCGAGATCCAACTTTGAAACGAAAAACAGATCCGAGCGAAAGAGGAGGAGCGAAAACAGAATGAGAAAGAGACAGACCGAGGAGATGATGAATAAACACGATGCCTTCGGTGACGCTTATCGTATGCAGTTAGCTGTAGCCTAACATCCGTTCGAACGATAAAGCGACAACACAACCAATCACCAGATTAACGACATTGGTCCTCTTTTTTTCTTCCGTTTCCTCCCTCTCCTCCACCTTACCTACATATTTTCTAGCATTTTCTTTGTAATCCTCCTTCCTTCGTCGAGTGTGCCTTCGTTCGCCTATCCTTTTTTTTTTAATTTTTTTTCGCTTTCTCCGCTTATATTTTCCTTATTATCCTTTCGTTTTGTTTCGCTTAGCCGGACCTTGATTTTTGCCGTCGTTTCTCATTTTTTAATAAACCGTAGGAGTCGCGTCGGTTCGAAAGAAATTTCGGTTGCGGATCAAAACAAAATGGTCAACTGGTGGACGCGCGTTCGATGTCTGCTGGACGAAAATGTTCTCCTTTAGAGTCTCGACAATCTACCGTTACCGTCAGTAGGACACGACTACTCGAGCATAAAATACGCTTGATCGATTCCACTGTCGATACCGCGATACCGAGGAGCAATTCAAACTTGTCGATTACTATTTTCTCGGTCTTATCGACTAAAACGAATCCCTTCATTTATGTAATGAATTCAAACTCGGAGAAAGCAAGAAGCTAAAAGATAAACGAATCGCGGAGGATCGGTAGAACGGTACCGCTATTATTCGCGAGTTCGATCGAATACCAGAATATATACCAAAGTATATTGAGCATGAAATCATCGTGGTTCGACTATTTCTACGTAGTTGACCAAGTTCACTGCTAACATTTGCTCCTGGATCCTAAGACGAAAGCTGTGTGCTAGCGATCGCGGCAAACCTCGATCGTTCGCTCGCTCGCTCACTCTCGGCCCTCTCCTCGCTTTCCACGCCTCCCCTCGCCTCTCCTCGTTCTTCCTACCAAGGAATGCAACGGTTGAACATTCTACGTGACCAATTGAAAATATAGATCGTTACCCCGGCGACTTTGCTTGCTAGGGAAACGTGGCGAAACCTTAATGCGATCGTGCACGACGAGCGTATCATCGCGCGACTACTTGACAGCTAATCGACAGGATACCGTGCCATTTCGCGTTTAAATGGAACGGGAGTTAATCCTTCGAATATTCGGAAGACACAGTTTTGGATGCGATATAGAATCCGGTCGAGGCGACAAGTTTATCAGATTAAAGGAATACCGACGAAAGAAGGAAATGGAACCAGTAGGAAGTCCGCGGTACAGTTACTTAGTAATTTGATTGGCCGAGCAACGTATACGATCGTTCGATACGGTCGAATATTTATCTATTCAAGCGAAACTGCATGGTTTCCATGCAACGATCGCGGTTCGAGAACCAGCCAAAATTTTCACGACCGACATGTCGCCGGAACGGGCGGATTTTAGTAAAAAAGCGAAATTCATCAAGCATCGATATTTATCGATATTTGTAATTTTCTAAACGATATTATTATAACCATCGGTGGACTTCTGACGCATCACCGTCGTATCGCAGTCATCATCGCGGCATTAACTATTTACCAGTTTCGTGTATACAGATCTTCCATCTCATACACATAATATGGAAGAGTTTGTCAGCGTTTGTGGCCCTCACGGACGATGATAGTATGATAGATAGATGGGATGATAGACCCTATATGTATTGCTAGTACGCGTTCTGCGCCATTTTAGTCTGGCTATTAACGCTTGAACTATCGACCCAGTCAAAATGACCGATGCATGACTTCTTCTTTCACAATTATTGATACTATAAAAACGTTTGTACGAGAAATTTTGTAATCTATCCCTTCTTTCGAAACCTGAACCAACTCAATCTTGTTGTTATTATAAAGGGATAAGTGTAAGTTATGTTTAGGGCTGGGTAGTTCTAGTGTTCACGCTGTTACCGCGAATTCTACATATTTGACAGCTACACCGCTTCGTAGATGTATCGTTGCATTTTCAAATGCTGCACGCGTCTCGCAGCAAGAGTAGAATCTAGCGCAGCATATGTTACGTACTACCTCCATGGTACCTGCATAGGTATAGGTATAGGTATAGGTATAGGTATAGGTATGTACAACTACGAGTGCGAGCATGGTACCTGCATAGGTATAGGTATAGGCAGAGAGGAAATGAGAGTGCTCACGCCCGGGATTTTAGAGTCCCCGGTATAGTGCTGCCCCGTATTCTAATTTTTAGCCTGGACTAGAACCTGCATCATCTTTTAAGCCTGGAGCAGAACCTGCATCATCTTACGATTAACTCATTAGCAGCGGATTCCAAATAATGCCAAAGTGGATGCTACTTCTATGTTAAAAGCGGGTCTTCTATGTAGGCTCTGATCCAGCCTAAAAGATGATGCAAGTTCTAATACAGGCTAAAAAGATGATGCAGGTTCTGGTCCAGGCTAAAAAGTTGATGCAGGTTCTGTTCCAGGCTAAAAAGACGATGCAGAAAAGTGGGGACACTAAAACCCCGAGCGTGAGCACTCTCATGTCCTCTCTGATACAGGTATAGGTATGTGCGAGTACGAGTGCGAGTAGAATTTCTCCCTCGTTTACAACGATACACCGCGGCCACAAAGCGTTTCGCCATCTAGCGTCGTCAAGTAGAGTCTTATCGAACAGATTCGATCGACCGGACAGAGACAGTCGCGCATCATGTTCCGAACTATTCGCTGATCGCAAACTTTTCAAATCTCCAATGTAGAAAGAAAACCGCGGGTATAATAATTATCCGCGACTATTTATTAAATAGGTAGATACAATCGTTGCCGCGTACGTCTACGATACAATTATCATAATAATAATAATAATAATTTAGCGGTAGTCCGATGTTACATGCCGATGATGTTATGCCTAATGTTAGCCGCAACACGTTCTCTATGTATATTATACCATTAGATTAGTGCGACGATATCGTGAGTCTTCGGTAACATTGGAATACATATTTACAAGAAAAATGGTGTGTTAAGGTACAGCGGTATAACGCAATGACGGCTCGCGTATAGTCACTATGGAAATTGATACTATCGATAACATTTAATATAATAAAAAGATACAAAAATCTTTGTATGGAACTGCGCGCTTCACAGTTCGGGGTGTTTGACTGTTGCGCGCATGCGCACATAGGAAGCTGAAATTTTCTGCAGCAGCACCACCACTAATTTCAGCTACGAGCCGCCACTGGTGTAACGTATGAAAACAAGCATCGTAAACAGCACGACCTCGTAGTGCACGACATCGATGGATAGAAACATTACGTATAACGAATCATTGAACACTTTATCGAAACCATATCCGATTGCTCGTTAACTTCCCGCCACGGTTTCGATCAAGACACACGAGACTGTCTGGCATTGTTTCCGATTAAGCTGATTCGGCGGTGACAATTGTCAAATAATTTGGAAATGCCATAATAAATAACAAGAAATTCTATACATATTCTGTGATCTACTTCTCTATTTACTAATGCTAATACTAAAACTAATTCGAATGCTAATTGTATGCTGTACATTGAGTTCTAACCTCTTTCGTGCTTCAGAATCAATTTGAACTCGACGATTTCATAGAATTTGGACAACGTAATGTACCAGGTGTACAGGTGTAAAGCTGTACAAGCTATAAACAAACTGTACACAGACTTCACAAACTGTATACACAAGTTGTGCGGTCTGTGTATGGCAATATAACGAACGGGAATGCGGATAGGGACAGTTTATACAGTGTAAACCGCTTCGGAACGATGGGACTGCGAAGGCACGCAATATCCGCTGTAAGTCTTAATCTCCAAGACACCAGAATAGGATCTTGCCGGAAGCGAGCCCGGATCCGTGTGACGTCTTGGACACCGATGACCCTTCGGACATTGGCAAAGGGGCGACGCGTTCACTTCTTCGAGCTGCGAGGTTCGTCTCTTTCGTACCGTGAACAGTCGACAAGGCTCCTTGTGTTGACAGCGCAGTCTCTGAAACGAAACATTCCTTTCGAATCTCGGTTAATTTGTGGCCGGTTGCCGGTCGTCGATCGTCGCGCCAATCCTCGGCAAGGAATGTGTTTGTTGCAAGCAATGGCGGCTAACATGTGAACACTGCGGAACTGCAGCACCCCCTATTTCCACTTGATGTTATCGGTAACATTTAACCCTTTGCACTCGGATGTCCCCTCTAAGGGGACATTATGAGTCTAGAATCGATGGCTCCGAGTGCAAATGGTTAATATAATAAAAAGATACAAAAATCTTTGTATGGAACTGTGCGCTTCTCAATTCCAGCGGCTGGACTGTTGTGCGCGTGCGCAGATAGGAAGCTGCATCCTCACTAATTTTAGCTACGAGTGACCACTGGTTGCAAGTGAAACGAAATCGAAGGAAAAAAGGACACAGATGTAGACTGGGAAACAGGCGAACAATGGAGATTGAGAAACTTACGCTTTGCGGAGAACACGCGAAAGCATAAATAAATCCTGGATTTCCCTCGGGAGATCTATGCGCTTGTCTGCGGACCAGATAGGGCACGCTGCTCGGCCGACAGCGACAGTAGACTCTTTGAACGGTCGCGTTCGCCGGGCCCCCTCCTGGAGCTAGGGTCCATGTGATATCCCTGCAAATAGCGAAGCCCGTCTTCTGTACGTAATGTCAGTTAGAACGCGCAACGATCCGCATGGCACGGCGCGACGCGTCGCGATGCAGAGCATCCGCGACACATCGCGCGGCACGTTTGATCGTTTCGGTGTACATAGCTGCTCGAACAACCGACTAACTTGAAATAACGACAGATAGGAAGACGCTTCACCGGCTCGCAAAGCTTATACTGCCGTGTTTTATCGACTATCGTGTGCCCGTCGTCCCCGTGCAAGCTACTGGAACAGGTACGGCCATCCGGACAACGACATTGTCTCTCGACCCATGGCGAGCCGTATAGATCCACCTTGCTGCAAACTTCGCTTCGATCCAAGCATTCGGGTAATTCTCCCTCGCTGTCCTAAAATTCCAAAAATATTTTTAACGAGTCACCGTACACCTGTCAACGAAGACAGCTCACCACCGCGCGTTTCGCCATTTTATTACGATTTTCCGGTCCAGTAGAACACTACCGGAAAATAAGAAACTTTCTGGTATAGTGATATTGCGAAACGCGGTCGTGCATCAATCTTTTATGAGACCTTGATATGATACGATGCGATACAATGGGTGGCGTTTAAACCCTTGCACTACGATTTATTTTATGGTTTCAGTGATTAGAACTTTTTTGTAATTTGTGATTTCATATTGTAATTTCTATATGGTCTTCAATAGCTGTATATGAACAAAATAGAATTTGATTGTGGTTTAACCTCTTAACTTAACAATTATTTTGTAAAAATGGGTATTATATTGTATTATAATACCCGAGTATTCTCAGGCTTTTAAGTTAAGAGGTTAAATGAAATTAATAACGTACATATTTATTAGACTCTGGTCAGAATCTTTAGCACGAGTATGACGCGATATTTATCGCCGTCCCGCTAAACTTGAAAATACGGCGGGAAAGAGAAAAAACTAATTTTCGCGTTTGCGAGGATAAGTCGATTACAGGAAGAACGATCCGTTACTGCTTTGAAATAAAAAGGACTAAATGCAACAACGAGGTCTGATTGTTGCTGAAAATCGTGTCCGTTGATAATCATCGTAATCATCACGTACGAAACTTGTTACAAATAAATATACAGTGACTCCCACTAATATTCGGACGCTCTTAGAAATCGCATAACTTTGTCAATATTGGACTATACTACTTGAATTTTTTTTTTTTTGAGAAGTTAGAACAATTGTATTGCTACATAACGTGAAAAAAATGTTTGACTAAAATTGCAATTGGTCGAAATTACAGAAAAAGTACTAAAAGTTGTATTTCGCAACTTTTTCATGCGGGTTTATATTAAAAATGTAAAAAGTACGTTTTGTTCATCTGTATCAATTATACATATTCCGAATATTTCATCTAAATCGGCTAACGTTGCAATGAGCTACAAACGTTTAACGATGAAAACTTAAGGGCGAAAGTCGCAGAATTTTTTGCCTTGTCAGGGAATTTCGCCCTTATGTGATCATTTTAAAATATCTGCAGCTCATTGCAACGATGACCGATTTCTATGAAATTCTCAGAATATGTATAATTCACACAGATCTACAAATCATACTTTCTAAATTTTCAATGTAAGTCCACATAAAAAACTTGCATAATACAACCTTTAGTATTTTCTCTGCAATTTCGACCAATTGCAATTTTTGTAAAAAATTCTGCTAACCAATTGTGCTAACTTCTTCAAAAAATCCAAGTCGTATGGTCCAATATCAACAAAGTTACACGATGTTTAAAAGCGTCCGAATATTAATCGGAGTCCCTGTACATGCGTACGGGTGTCGGTGACGGTACACTTTCAAACCGCTGTTTCTGTAGAATCTCGCAACTTTTATCAATTGTATACGCGTTAATTCGCGTAAAATTAAAATTTGAATCGAGTAACGGCGCAAAGCCAAACATTGACACCTAGAAATCCATTTCTGACAAGCAGACCGTGTTCCAGGAATCCATCGAAGAAATATCAAGTAAATGAATCTGTATAAATAGATGCCCGAAAGTTGACTATAGCTCGATTCGCACAGTCCCATGAATGATCAAGTGAAGAGAGTTGGCAAGATCGTTGGACGAAAGTATGGTAGAAAGGGGAAACGGATAAAATGAGATTGACAATCGTAGAAGGAGAGGTGGCTCTATCGTGATGCAGAGAAGGAGATGGGAAGGGGGATCGCAGCAGAGAGAGAGAGAGAGAGAGAGAGAGAAGAGGAGAAGGAGGAAATTGTGTGGCAAAGGCGTTAAAGAGTACGCATCTTCCCGCGTTGCGTCGTCGAGGAATAGACATCTGGTCTAACTGCACTATTCAAAGAGCGTCGGTCAATCCTCTGAATGAGGCAATCACGTACGTCCTGTCGAGTCGTCGTTGGCAATCTACGGCCGCGTACGAGAATCCGAGCCAAGCTCTTTAAATTATCCATCCGCTCTCGTCGCGTGTACAGGTCTTTTCCTCGAAACGTTGCTGCTTTCGTTGCTTTCGTTGACGAACCTGATCGCATTGCTACACAACGCGACCATCTCCCCACGGTTTCCTATTCTCCGAACACACATCGATAAATCTATCGAATCCATTTGCCGGAACGTTTTGGGGGACAGTTCAGAGCCGTTTCGATCGAATAGAAGTTGGTCTAGATCGTTGTAGTTCGGACACGAGTATCGCGATACCGAAGCTAGAGAGATCGGATAACGACGTTAACCGATACGTCGTGTAAATGTATCGATCAGCCGAGTCGCTTTTAAAATCATTCGATGATTTTCCCATTCGCTCCGCGCGCTCGCGCGCGTGCTCTCATCCCTCCCCTCCCCTCCCCGCCATGTTGTCGACCCGTTCTCCGCCCGTTCCGCCGTGTTCTTTGCTTTTTCTCTGTTTCTTTCCCTTCGCTGCCCTTTAGAAGTCCGTCTGTCTCTTCCTCTTGGCGTATTCCCAGAAGATCATTCGTATTAATGCCATCGGCGGCGGTAAACTAAAATGGGATAATAGGGGGACCGGAAAGGTTGTGCGATTCATCCGGAAGTTCTCACGCGTCTCTCGCTTCTCTCACAGCCGTAGTGAAAATGACACCTGGCCGCGCTCGCTTGCTCCCTTGCTCGTTTACTCGCTTGCTCGCTCGTTCGCTCGTGCGCTCGTGCGCTCGTTCGCTCGTTCGCCCGTTCGCTCGCACACACCACCAGATGACATCCAGAGAACGAAAGAACATTCCGGTATCAGAGATACCTGCGTAAACGCCCTGACGCGACGCGCCGAACCAGACTGAACCGGGTCGAGCGATTCGACCTTACAGCAAAATTGAAAAAAGAAAGAGGGAAACAACAAGAAATAGGACCCCAGTGGACAGTGGACCCCATTACCGTGGGGGTACCAATTACTGTGCCTATATTAATTATTTTTAAAGCATAATAAATATTGGAAAAGAGATATATAACATCTATATTAACTAATTTTAATGAAAAAAATCCAATATCTCTTTTTTAATATTCATTACGCTTTGAAAATAAGTATAATTAACCCTTTGCACTCGGCGCTATTTTCATTCTAAAACTCAATTTTTCTTCCGTCTTAGAATATTTTCATTTCATTCATACGAATCTGATCCGATTTCCACATGTAATATTTAAATGTTTAGCAATCTATTAAATACAAATTTTATAATGTAACATATACGTTGTAATATTTTCTGTAATTTCTTTGAAATAATGCCACAACAATTTCTAGTGATGCTTCAGGGTCACCACTCGAGTGCTAAGGGTTAATATACGCAGTAATTGGTTCCCTTACAGCTCGGGGAGACTAAGGGTCAGATTATACTAGGCAGGTCAGACAAGGTGTATAATAAATAAAATCGTGATAAATTGATGTGTATAAAATTCTATCGAGCAGAATTCGGTTACCCTGTTTTTGTATCTACCGTTTATGCGCCCTCAGCGCCCTAGTATAACCCGACCCTACCTCGAGGACACAGGGAAAACTAAAAATCCCGCACGTCTAACAAACGCCCACACGTTGCTCTCCGATGTACGATAGTTTCCGCTCGAGTCGAAAATATCGCATCTACGAATCATTCTTCGGCAAAAGAAAAGAAAAGAAGAAAAGTATTTCCTCCCGAGCGCTTCCGATAAACAAATGTGTCTCGCGTTGTTTCGATGTTGCTGTTATTCGTTCGAGCAATGTACGCTATCGTGTTCCAGAGATCGTTACGGTGATACGACACCATCTGGAATGGCTATGTCAACTTCCATAAACGAAATGATACAGAACGGAATGCAACGGAACGCGATAAAACGCGACGAAACTTGGCTGCTGGAATATCCGAAGGAAAACACTTGAACGGATTTGAGTATATGTATCGGTTCGATGGACGGTTTCCGACTTCGACGATCTCGTTTCCGGTGAATCGAACGGCTTGATCGTGGACGAGGAGACGTGTCCCGCGGGACCGTCTAGGAATATCCGAGTTTAGGGAGAAAACTTACCCCGACTTGGTAAAGAATTCTGGGCGGTTGATGAACCGGACGATGCTTTCTCTTCCGATCGATCAAGTCGATCTTGATCGCCGTGTCTCGGAACTCGTGCAACTCGGTCAGGTACTTGCCTTCGTCGAGCGACAAATATTCGTTGAGCAATTGCTGGCCAGTTTCGTCGAGTTCCGCGCCGAGAAGGCTACCCTGGCTTCCACGAATAAACAACTGGCCGAACATCGCCAATAACAGGCACAACAAATCGGCCATTCTTCCCGGGCTCAATCTTCGTTTTCGTCGGCGTTCCTCTCGCGATCGATGCTGGACGAAAAATCGTCGGGTCTGGTCAAAATCGAACGAACACTGGAATCGAAAACAGCGCTGATCGGTAGACGCGCGTGCACGTGCATCTAGCACGGATTATCAATCGTCGCGATTCATGGGGAGCACTTTGCATCGCGAAAATCGGGATGCCGGTTTGCAGTTCGTTTGTCGTTACGGCCCGATCGAACCGAAATTCGCGTGGAAGACCGTGAGAACACGAGCAGGAACACGCGGGACAACTTGAAAGCAGACCCGTTGCCAAAGCGGTTCGCGAAGCGTGTCGCGCAAGATCACGCAGATTCCCGCTTCTTCTTGCTTCTTCTTGCTGGATCTTACGTCGCATTCATCTCGTTAGGTCGCGAAGACGTCTCGTTGCCGAGTATGTATCGAGTATCGTGTATCGGGTACGCGATCGCGAGTACGAACGGGGCTCGCCGATCGATCGGAAATAACGGAATTCGCAACTTGTAGAAAACTTTCTCCGGTGATTTTCTTTCGACGCGAATCGGATGTACAGTTTGCCTCGTCCGGATTTGTCGCTCGGTTGATGCTGCGGTCGTGCCTGAGGTCAAAGAAACGAGGTCGTTCGAAATTGCCTCCCTTTCGATAGGACGACGAGCGTGTTTTACCGATCGATCGATCGATCGATTCGACAGTCAATCAAACGGTCGTGCCGATCCATATCACTTTTCGAAATGTGTACGGAGGCTCGATCCTCGAAAGAGATTCAAAACTGTCCATCTACGGTTAACGGAATCATAGTCGAAGAAGCACAACAAAAGCGTCTCAATCCTCTCGCGTTAATCCGTTCGCGCCGATATAAAGTAATACGCGTTCACTGGTCAACGGCGGGCCGACAAACGTAACGTGTTTTCTCGAGAGTAGTTCTCCGTTCGTTGAATCGTTGCGTCTTCTTGCGATCCGTCGCACTGTTCCTCGATCCTTTTTCTTCTTACTTCGTTTCTCGTGGCCTTGCAACTCTCCTTCGACTAGTATCTCATTTACGGTGCGAGTTGTGCGCGGTCTATGTCCTACCTAGGTCGATGCGATCCAAATCAACCCGAAACCCACCGGCTTGCAACTTTCGTGCCACGCGAACTTGTACCATTCGTTCAACTGGACTTCTAACAGCTACGGGCAAAGCATGAATGAGTGCTCCCTTCTCTTGTTTCACTACTCCACTCCACTCCACTCTCCTCTCCTCTCTCCGCTTCACTCTTCGCTCCGCTCTCCGCTCCGCTCCACTCTCAACTCCATTCTCCACTCCACTTCACTTCACTCGATCTGACTTGACTCCACTCGACTCTACTCTACGCTACTCTACTTTACTCTATTCTACTATATCGTACTCTACTCTACTCTACTCTACTCTATTCTGCTGTACCCTATTTTACTCTACTCTATTCTGTTCTATTCTACTCTACTCTTCTCTATTCCGTTCTATTCTACTCTACTCTGCTCTATTCCGTTCTATTCTACTCTACTCTGCTCTATTCTAGTCTACTCTAATCTACTCTATTCTATTCTGCTGTACTCTATTTTACTTTACTCTACTCTACTCTACTCTACTCTACTCTACTCTACTCTACTCTATTCTATTCTGCTGTACTCTACTCTACTCTACTGCACTCTATTCTGTTCTATTCTACTCTACTCTGCTCTATTCCGTTCTATTCTACTCTACTCTGCTCTATTCCGTTCTATTCTACTCTACTCTGCTCTATTCTAGTCTACTCTAATCTACTCTATTCTATTCTGCTGTACTCTATTTTACTTTACTCTACTCTACTCTACTCTACTCTACTCTACTCTATTCTATTCTGCTGTACTCTACTCTACTCTACTGCACTCTATTCTGTTCTATTCTACTCTACTCTGCTCTACTCTACTCTACTCTACTCTACTGTACTCTATTTTTCTGTGCTCTACTCTACTCTACTCTACTGTACTCTATTTTTCTGTGCTCTACTCTACTCTACTCTACTGTACTCTATTTTTCTGTGCTCTACTCTACTCTACTCTACTGTACTCTATTTTTCTGTGCTCTACTCTACTCTACTCTACTGTACTCTATTTTTCTGTGCTCTACTCTACTCTACTTTACTGTACTCTATTTTTCTGTGCTCTACTCTACTCTACTGTACTCTATTCTGTTATATTCTATTCTGCTCTATTCTACTCTATTCTACACTACTGTATTCTACTCTACTCTACTCTACTCTACTCTACTCAACTTACTCTGTTCTACTCTACTCTACTCTACTTGATATTCAAAAAATCCTCATCGTGGATCATCTGGTCCTCCAGGCTATATCATTTTTGCTCCACAAGAAAGAGACAACAGATCCCTTTTTTTGGAGGATCTCGTGCGAATCCGTCACACGATTCGGAATAAAAGAATCTTTTGCATCCGACTGAATCGCATGCGAGATAAACACGATTACCGAGATACTCGTCTTTGAAAACAGTTTATTGAACATGATTCGCTAAGGTCTATTCGAGCTATATTTCTTGAACAAATACAACTTGAGAACAGCAAGCAACGTCTGCACAGTGCTTGTTCGCTATAACACGGAAGCCGAGAAATATTTGAGAGAACTGGTCCCGTGAAACGCATAATCGCATGGTGCACGGCCCACGTATTCGATATCCGTATCCGTATCCGTATCCGTATCCGTATCCGTACCTGTCGCGTACTCGTACCACCGGTGTAGGCGGTCGTCCCGTGTTGCTCCCGTAGCACTTGCGACCAAGTCACACAAACACGTTCGTATTGCTCGAGCGCGTTATTGTTCCCGCTGTTATTCATATAGTTTCTTAACATTAGGTTTACCGGGCGCTAAAAGTGTTACTAAAAATTTTTAGCCATTTCTTTTTAACAACATACACCCAAAGAAATAAATTTGTTGAATACATTATATTATTTGTTGAATATATTATTCTTCATGGATGTATAGATTCTTAATAATTGTAAATTAAATAATATTAGAACCCGCCATTTTAACGGGTCCCGTGAACCTAGTGTTGAAGTTGTATTCATCGTCAACGAAGTATACGTTTTTCCAGCTATGTCGATAAATTGTAAATTGCTTTGTAAATTGCTTTTTTACAAAGTACTGTACTCCCAGTTCTTCCCCATCCACAAAAGCAAAATATTTGGCTGAACAATGAATCAATATTCGACGTAATTGCTTGTCGAAATACACTGATACTGTGCGTAGCGGTTGGAGAAATAAGATCGGAATCCCGGAGAATCTTCAAAGCGAAATTACAATACAATATTACAGGGGCGTATGAAACCTTTTGTTATACGAGTCTTTCTGTAAACTGTAAAGGATCGTATCTCGGTTTTCGTATGTGTACCGCGTGCTACGAATTTTTCGCTGTACACATGCAATACTTCGCAGACTGTACACGTTGAAGAACACAACGATCGAAGTAATCGATCCTATTACAGAATGATCAGTGATGTCTACGGACTGTGCGCGTACGCTTACATAACGTACATGTACGTTACGCGAGCAAGTAGTTCTTTCCTTTCTCTGGTTCAGTCACGTTCATGTCGCTCAATGTCTTTACTCGCATGTAAAGCAACTTTAAAGGGAGAGCTTTGTTCGCAAACAATCGTGTGTAGTATCGTAACGTGCAATAACAATAATAATAATAATAATAATAATAATAGCAATAGAAATAACAATAATAATAACAACAACGTGCTTATATAGTATACGTCGTTGTTGAGTAAAATATGATTGCATATAGTTGTAGTATAGAAAACGTAGAATGCTTCCCTTAACCAGTTAAGCGCGTTCGACGTGTGTACACGTCAAACCGAAACTCTATTGCGGTGCGGTTAACGTTAATGAATTGTTAATGTCTTATCGAATAAAAATGTAATTCTTTCTTATTGAGCTTTGCAAGGGTTTTGGCTTTTATAATAGCCGCATTTGGCCTGCGTTCGACGTGTATATTCGTCATTGCTTGATTTGAATTCCGCGTACATTTAAAATTAAATTCCACAGTTAACTGGTTAATGGAGACTCGAATATTAGCCAAGAACGAGCGACCTGAACAGATAATTATGCCGATAATTGAGAATAATACGGCACACTAGCTGGGAAAAGAAAAAGTACTCGAGAGACGCATGTTTATTCGAACGCGCACGTTTGAGGATCGCTGTTTCATTGATGGAGGCCACGATCCATTCACTCCTACTTTCTCTCTGTTCCTCCTCTATTGTTGCTCTCTCATTCCCACGCTCTCCCTACCCGAATGTCTCGAGAAGCGTCGCGCTTCTCTCGTTTTCTGTACCGATGCTCCTGAAAATAAATAAACTCGCTCGAATCGTTGTAAAACGAAACATTTTAGTAAAACGAACGGTTGGCATGCGGTATCCTCGGGCACTCGCAGAAATGCACGCGATGTCCTCGAATCAGCTTGCCGTCGTGAGTAAGCCTCGCTTCGTCTCGCGTACACAGTATGTATACGAGTATATCGCCTGCTTACGATTGTGCCGGTGCACGAGAAAAACATGAATCGAACTAGCTACGCGTGTTACATGCATCCACTGTGCGCAGCTATCGACGAGGCCCCTGACAACTCGCGTTAACTAGTTAGAGTCGGACAAGACCGGTTAACCCAAAGTTCCTGGGCGTCGTCCACGTATTCCTTTCGAAAGGATCGTTTCTCGATTCGCAATTCGATCATCACCGAAGTCAAATGATTTTGTCGACCGGAGGAATTCGGTTTGCAGAGACGTGCATAAACGTTTGTCGAACGTTCGAAAAACTCGACTCACTTTGTGGGAGAACCACTGAGCAAGATGAATGAATTCTTGAGGAAGGGAGAGGAACGTAACTTGGCAATGGGATTGCTAAGAGTACGTGTATACGTGTGTAGGGTGCGTTAGGCACCGGTGGGGGTAGAGTACGCGTACACGTACACGCGTTCACACGCGCGAGCATAAGACATAGAAAATTCTTGGAATCAGACCGACTCCGACACCGGGACACCGGGTGTCGTATACATGGATTTTTTACAAACCTGTCTAATCACTCTAGACACAATAAAATGGATACACGTGTACGCGCACGCATTGTTACTCTGACGAAGAGAAAAAAAATGTTCGACTCGAAGTACCTTGACCGTTGACCGTATCTACCGTGTTTGTTAATCCGCATCTGTTTTCCTACGGAAAAAAATTGTCAATTGCAATACGAAATTCGCTCGATCGATCAACGATTAAGCCTTCCACTTATTGCGTCAGAAAATGAATATATGTACATAGGTCTATTAAAATGAAACGAACCAAGTTTTGGTACGTTTTGGATACGTTTGTATGTGTGTACAGTGTCTACTCGATATTTGTCCAAAACACGGGCCCATCCAGGGACATATATCGGCCAGGAAATACTATTTTTTTCATCCACTAGAGGCCTCGGTCCATGGCCCCTCATTGGCATATATCCCACGGTAGTGAGGATAATTCTGGAACTTTTATCAGCTAGGCATTTGGGATATATATGAACACTGTATATTGCGTTCGAGGTTCCGGTTTTGCAAACTTTACGCTTCGAATGGCGACCAGGTTTTCATTCGTCGATCGTTGTCGCTTGCACATACGTGTCCGCGTATACCGTGTACGATACCTGCTTGAAAATATTTCCGATAACGGTCACACTCCTTTCTGGAACATTGGTGCATAGTTCAGAAAAGTAACGATCAATTGTGTTTCAGGGAAATTGTACGCCGTATTTGGGAAGAGGCAAGGCCGTGTAATCGCTGCGGAGAGCGCTGGATTTGGTGGACAGTTTCGTGTGCTAGCAACGTTGCCTGTACCAGAGAGTTTCCAACTTGCCAGAGAATTGCGAACTCAAACGTCCGGGCTGGCTAGTCCCCAACTGGTTTTCAGCCATTGGGAGGCAAGTTTTTTCATACCGAGGAACGAGCGTTCCTCCACATTTTTCCACTTTTCTCGATCGAGAGAACTGACCTCGCGTGTCGCTAACCGTTACTTCTGTTCCAATAATTCATAAATACGCAAGGGCCCGGTCTTCGTAGATTCGCGATAAGGTAGAGTGACCACGTTACCGACAAAAATAGGTGAAAACTGGTTTTACGTGCCTCAACTTTTCGTCCTTATATGAGAATATTTTTCGCCGGGAAAGGGCTCGTTCGAAAGAGGACGGTTCAATCTAGTGCGCGCTAATCATCAGCTGACGAGATTATGCAGATATTTGGTAATATAAGCGATAGAAGTAGGCCAAAAATTGACGATGCGCATGCCGTGGAATCCAAGTATTTTTACGCCATTGGATGAGTTTTTTAGATGAAATCGAGAGTAGCGCGCGCTAGAAAATATCTCCAGCTACAAATTGAGCTATATTTTGTTTTGATTCTCTGCGAAATAAAGCCAAAAACTTGAAGCACGTTTCTGGCGTCAGAATTCATAATATCGAGAATACAGAGCAAAAAATGTGACAAGTTTAGACACAGACTTAAGACTCGTCAAGATCAAGACTAAGACGGATCTTAATTCTTTGTCTGAAGCCTGTGAATGGAAATTATTAATTAAAAAGTCACGTGACTATCCCGGCCCCTTAAACGGAGCGACTTCCGATGGTTATCGAAACGAGTAACGGCGTATCTGTTTCGTGTTATTCTTTCTTTATCATTGATAAAACGTGTCAATGACTCGATACGGTTTTCGTTACAGGTGATCGAGCAAGATCCTTATTGGACACCATCTACGGACGAGGAGTATCTTCATTTCGGTGACAAAGCGGACAGCGAGAACAGAGCCAAGAAGTATATGGATGCGGTTCGTCGACGTAAGGGTCTGCCCGTCGACTCTCAGCTTGTTACGCATGCGGAGAAGCAACGTACTCTGTCGAAAAACAAGTAACACGTCCACCATCTTCTATCGGAAGAATGGAAGAGCCACCTAGCATCGGTTTACATGTGTTATACGATAGTACAATAGTACATACATATATTATATCTTCCAGTTATTTTTCAAAAAGAAACTGCCAATATACAGACTATGTCTGCGTTAACGATACTTGTTTTCTAACTCCACGAACAGCGATCAAACTAGACTCATTAATTCACGAATCGTTTTAGTTTAAATAGCAGTTACACGAACGATTCAAGTTGTTGCTCGCGTATTACTGATTTTTATCGTGATTTTTATCGGCCGATTCGTTATAATTTACTGTGTGCCGTTTAAAGACTTCCAAGTATTTAAATGTTTTTAATGTGTTATGCCTCGCATTCTGCCTGTCACTCGATCGAAATCGCGGCCTGCTTGCCTTCGTTTTACATGGTGGTAATCACTCGTTACGGATTCCGGGGTACACCCGCCAACACCAACACGGTGACCTGTCCATACGCTAAATGGCAGGAGGCGCGGATCTTTACCGAACGCCATATTCCACCCCGGGGAAGTACGATCTCCCCCGCCTACTCTAATAAAGGACACCGTGCAGGTCACCCACATAGTACCCCCTCCCCCTCTAACCCGTGGGCCGCACAATTGAGCACCACGAGCCCCAACTCGCAACCCCCGGCGGTCCCCGAATTCTATTATACCATTGAAATCGCCAAAGGGGAAGAAAAGAAACGATTAGGGAAGAGAGAAAACCGGAACACTGAAAACTGATCCGCAACAATATATCTAGCCATGGTAAACATGTTAAATGTGTCTTTTAGGTGAAATTCGTTTGGTATTCGTTTACAGACACTGTATAGGAAGGCAGCAATTGACTGGTGTTGTTGCCTGAGCACCTTGGGTGGATAATATCATTGTAATATATAATATAATTGGGTGTATAATTCGTATTGTATTCGGCGTCAATTGCGTGATTTATAGACGTCCGCGCGCTCGTCGTTTCGGTTGTAAACTAATATAATCGGTCAGTTGTTCGCAGTCGATCCGCATGTGCTTTTTTCCTGTTACAACATCCTTTCCAGGTATGTCGCCTAATCCGCTGGAGGGGGATTAGGGGGTACGTTTGACCTTCGGTGTTGCCGTCGCAACAGATACCGAATATGTATATTGAACACTCCGAGTTATAAAGATAATTAGCGAGGATATGGTATGCATACATACATATAATGTATAGGGATAGAGTGTACAGTGGGTCCAGAAAGTATTTGTACATCTAGTTTTTTTGCAATAACATTATTTAAAAACAAATTGCTTCAATTAATAGCCTCCTATAAACAAGGATAATGTGTACATGAACAATTTTTAATAATGTGTTATAAAAGAATAATACAATAAATATAAAAATTTGAGGGCCAAAAAAGTATTTGCACACTTACAGTTACAGTAGAAAACTTCTAATTATTTAAGTTTTAGATTGTAATTAATATTTTCTATGTATCCCTTTTGCATCTATAATGGCCTGTAGCCTTTTTGCCATAGATTCTACCAATTTTTTTGTTATTTCATTAGATATTTTTGGCCACTTTTCTAAAATGGCTCGTTGTAAATCTGTTTTGTTTGATATTCTTCTTTTTCTTACTGCAATATTTAATGGGTACCATAATTTTCTATGGGGTTAATATTGGGGGACTGGGGTTGCATAATCAGTTGTTTTGAGACATTATACAACAACCATTCCTTCGTTTTTCTAGCGGTGGTCGTTGTCCTGCTGAAAGTAATAAGTTGCATTCAGACCCAATTTCATTGCACTTTCGTGTAAATTGTTACGCAATATATCGATATACTTTTCAGCATTCATTGTCCCCTCGATAAATGCAATGTTTCCAACACCACTGTACCCCATCCAGCCCCATAGCATCACGTTTCCCCCGCCGTGCTTAACGGTTGTTTGAATATTTCTTTGCTGAGGTTCAGAATTGGGTTTTCGCCAGACACATTTCTTCCCATCTGAGCCAAAAATATTAAATTTACATTCATCAGAGAAAATAACACTTTTCCAAAATTCAATTGGTTTATTTAGGTAAGTTTTAGCAAACCCCAGCCGTTTTTCTCTGTTTATATTATTTATAAATGGTTTTTTCCTAGCAGCTCTGGCATATATTTTAGCAGAGTGCAGAATATTTCTTATGGTTTGAGGACACACATTCTTCCCTGATGTTGAGCGATATCATTGCATAATGTTGAAGCAGTTGTAAATAGATATTTTGTCGCTTCTTTAATAACACTCCGACGTTCTCTGTCTGTAAGTATTTTCTGCCGACCTGAGCGTGGCTGATTGTCCGTACTTTTCGTTTTCTCATATTTTTTAACAATATATTGCACTGTTGTGAAACTTAAATTTAAAATTTCGCCAATTTTTCGGTAACTTTCCCCACGTTTTCGAAGAAAAATTACACGATCTCACACCGACACAGATATTTCACTTTTTTTCGCTGTCATGATTTCTCTATGCTATTCAAAAACGTACTATCATCGTGAGCAGACCGAAACCAATGTGTAAACAAGCACATGTTTACGTTTTGGTCAATGTTATGACGATACGTGCGTTCTTTCAAGATTTAGCAATAGAATTATAAGTGTACAAATACTTTTTTAGCCCTCAAATTTTTATATATATTCGTTGTATTATTCCTCTATGTAAGGATTTCTTCCGTCGCTACTGCGCACTCCTCGTGCAGCAGATCCCACATTATCAACAATGTCAAAGCTAGCTCATCAAAATCCTTGTAATAGTCCTCTATGTAAGGATTTATATATTCGTTGTATTATTCTTAAAGAAGATATTATTAAAAATTGTTAATATACATATTATCTCTGTTTATAGAAGGCTATTAACAGAAGCAATTTTTGTTGGTGCATCATTTGTTTGTAAAAAGTTATTGCAAAAAAACTAGGTGTACGAATACTTTTTGGACCCACTGTACACCAAAGCTCGTCGCTAATGTCCGATTCTATGCGACGCGATCCATGCTTTGCGACAAGTATTTACGTTTTATTTGATACTTATTAAAAAAAACCGCATAATCCAAGCACGCGTGCACAGTTTAATCGAATCATGTATTTTCAACGAAACGCCCCCGCGTCGGCCGCAACGAAATAAGTTCTAGAAAACTACCTCGATAATCGACCCGTCGCGTCGATCGCGTAACGTGTTCGCTAATTAATAACGTTTGAAACTTTATTGCGAAAAATTATTGCACGATCTATGAATGCGCGCGTACGAAATATTCAATTCGACGAAGATTTACTCGTAAACTATAATCGAGCGCTGGACGCAGTTACAGTTTACTTGCGACTACACGTCAATTTGATTGTTGGTTATAGATGTCATAGCCATTTTGTACGATTTGTAACTGAGATCGATATTTCAATAAAAATGTTAACGAACCTGCGCCCTTAAGCTTTTAATTTAGATATAAAATTAAATAAAATTCATTTTTCAAACGTATCGTAATTTATTGAATTAAGTCTCTTCGAATCGAATTTTTTTCCCTTGAAATCCTTGTTTCATCACATCTTGTAATTTTCTTCTTGCTGCCCACGATGGATGCAAACTTTCATTTTCCGTGGCCTTTGTACGGTCTTTCTTGAAAGTTTCGTGTATATTTCGTGATGCTTCCTTGACCTCTGGAAATCGTTTCTTCTGCTCGCCAAATACCGCACTCGTCTCCCTTGTGTTTCTTTGATGATATGAAACATCTTTGTTATTTGCTTCTCGTCTTCTCTGACTTCTGTTTCCTTGGTTCCTTTCGTACCTTGGAAACTCTCGCTTTACGCTTCTTTTTGGAAAAGTCGTGAACGTCTTTTTATCTACATCAGCAGAAGAAAATGTTGCAGCAGCGTTCACGTGTACCGCAACAACCTTATCCGAATTTAGAAAAAAGTCATCTGCTCTCGTTAACGCCATAGGCATTGGAGAAGATTGCTGCTCTTTATTCTCTTCGTTTTGATCGTCCATTGTAGGTGTGCTAGATTCTTGTAAAATATCCGTGAATCTCTTGACCGTAGCCTCTTTGCTTACAGCCTTGGTAATCAATTCTGAGCTTTTCTCGTTACTTTTAACACAGTCTTCTTCCGACTGTGCATCTTGTCTATTTCGCTTTAATTTTTGCAGTGGTGTTTCTTCGTCCACCACGCTACTTATACTTAGTCGATTATTTCTTGCGTGCTGGTCACTGTCATTTTGATCGTCTGGTGATCGTTTTGGATTCTTTAGATCTTGTTCGCTTATAGAATTTTTTCTTTTCTTTTTCAGCGAACGTTCCTTCTTGTTCCCAGAAACGCATTCTTTACAGTTGGGAAATTTCTTTACAAATTCCATGATTTTTTCGTTTAAACATTTGTAACGAACAGCTTTTACTATGGCTCTAGTCCTATCGTCTGTCTGTGAATTCTGCAACATACGCTCCAAGTCCTCCAGATGAATAATTCCAAATTTTGATATTTCATCATCCTTGACACGTTTCAACTCGGAAACCTCTCTCAAATATTTCTCCGCTTTATTTTTATTCTTTTCTGAAAGTTTCTCGTTGCCACGATTGGCACGCAGTCTCTTAGCCTCTCGAACCAACTTGTTTATCACGCAAATGCGAGCTCGACGTACGCACTGCCTCAATAAAACGATCTGAAAGGTCACCAAAACATGTATGATTTGTCATGAAATTAGATGGGGAGGAAAGAAAGTATTTTGAAAACATCGATTACAACGTTTTCGTTGTGGTTAAAATATTGCGAAAGGTTACCTCGTTATTCATTTCGGTTGAGATTTTTGCCACCGTCATATTGTTCAAGAAATTATCGTATTAAATTGCGACCAATTCGACTGTTAAATTTTTGATAATTTTCTACATGAAATATAACAATACACTTTATTTTATAGTTTCTTCAGAACTGATTACTCTCTAGACTATAGACTCTAGCAGACTCTATGTAGTACTCTAGTGTGTATAGAGCAGACAGCGTGTCGCGCATGCGCGATGATTTCAGCATTAGTAAAATAGAAAGTTTGGCTAAAATGGGGTAACTTGGTGACCCCGCATAAAACAAAACAAAACAAAATTTATTATGATATGATTTTGCAAAGTAAATGTATAGTATGTGTATGCCAATCAAATGTTAATAATAATTTACTAAAAATTCGTGTCATGCTTGTTTCGTTCTTTCGTCCTGGACTCTTTCGGTACTTTCCCGCCAATAACAGTGCCCCATTACTTTTTCCACAATATATATAAATACGTTACTGCCTCTGGGCGCGCATGCGCGAAAAATCTGTCCAATATCCCATCATTGGTAGAGAGTAGAGAGCACAGTATAAGTAAAGTAAGAACACCGTGGTAGAGAGTATAGAGTAAAACGGAAATAAACCAATCGGATACTTTCTTGAATTTAATACGCTTACTTATCTTATGGATCTATTATACATGGACCTGTATAACTATAAATTTATAGTTGAATTATTTTAAAAAATCGGTTCGAGTGTATACTGTAAGATGATCGAGATAGAACTGAATTAATACACATTCAAATGGATCGTAGATTTGTACCGATCTATAGAATATAATCAAATCAGAAAATTTTTCTTAGCCTTGGCAAGTGGTAACCGAGTACACACTGCACGATTACATTCCGTATTGTCTAAATGGGCGCCCTCGAGTGATCGTATAGGTAAACATACTGACGTTTTGTTATGTAGTTGGTAGAAACGTCATTTTGTCAAGTGAGCGTGCATGTAAGGAAGAGGGTGAAACCTCCTTGAGAAAATTGCATGTTAACGTGGTACATATTTACTTACAAACTGTTCTTTCGTTTCAACATAATGCCGTTGAATTAACTCCGTGACTGTATTCGTGATTATTCGGAGGGGATCGAGCGTTAGTGAGAGTAGCTATAAAGTTTCTGTAACCGTGACTGATCGCATATACACAATACACATGTACGTGACTGTAAATATATGTATGTTTGTATATGTATATGTATATGTATTCGCCACGTATGTAGATAGGTAGATATACCTACGTTCGTACACACAATCGTGTTGTACGAGTGTCAGAAATTTTAGTGGTTTTTAGATGTTTCATTGACATGGAGGTAAACTGCAATAACCTCGACTAGCAGTAGATGGTTGTGTTTTAGTACATTTTAAGATCGATACATATAACAAAAACAGTTGTAGAGAAAAATCGTTGAGTGACCTTGAATCATGGTCAACCGATTGTTGAATCTTCTAATCCGATGTGTCAGACTTTCCTGCCTTTAAATTAATACGTTTCTTAATTTCGCTCTCGATAACACATTAGCAAATCATTGTTTGGGCGACTCGATTTGTTACGCATTTTGTGATAAACATGAATTAATTATGATTAATAACGAACGATTTCCGTGCTAAATAGTGTTTATTCGAAAGGTTAGTATTTTCGACGCCTCGGTGTTTTCGTACAGCTTCGAGCTTTCTCAGAGTTTATTTTTGTAATGATATTGCACTCGTGTCCATATTTTGATTTCCTAATGCATATATCACACCTTCGTCCTTTCTGTGTACGCCAAGTGACAACGTTATACATATCTAGAAAAAGTCTTTTATCTTCCTTGAGATTGTATTTCTGCGTTCTTCGTTCTCCGTCCGATGATATCGACTGAATTTTTCTGACATTTTTGTTCGCTTTAAGTTTCTTAGAATTATATTAACGTTTACAATTACACGTAATATATTTTATTTTTCAGTCAATGACGACGTGATTTCCACAGTGTATGCTGTTTCTAAATGTAATGCAAATTGTAATACGCTAAACTGTTTTACCATATGTTTCTTTAACCCTTTTTATACCGTACTAGTTTCTGTAATCTTGTTCTGTGATCCATAGGTTTGGCTTCGAGCAATTTTGCTAATATTATTTTCATACCACGTTATACCATTTGAATATTTCTAAACAAGGATGAGTTGCGTACGTTGTTGTTTGATTAGTGCTGGTCGCATCGCAGCTTCGAATCACATAGCCAATCATGGTAAGGTTTTAATACCATTTTCAATGCAAATAGTAGTAAGGGAAAAGATGAATGCATTGTATTTCTATACAAATAATTAACCTTTTTCTCTGTTAGTTCATAAAATTGTGAGAGTAGCTGTGACCAGGTCCTTGACGATCAGTAATACCTTGAGCAAGGCACCTACAGAACCAACACCACCCAGCAAGGATGGTAGCGGTGGAGTGTCATCTGTAGGCAACGGCGGAGGGAAAAAAAACACGCTTACTTGTCCAAAATGCGGAGATCCTTGTACACACGTAGAAACTTTTGTGTGTAAGTAGTAATACCATTGTACAGGATATCATATATTTTGAACGAAGGTGTCAAAGATTTCATTGTGTTTGTTAGCATCGTCGAGATTCGTAAAATGCGAAAAATGCCATCATTTCTTCCTTGTACTCTCAGAGATAGATTCGAAAAAAAGTTTGAAAGAAACTATGAGACCGGATGATACGAAACAAGGATTTTATAGGAAACCACCGCCACCACCAAAAAAGGTAACTGTTTTGTAGGGAAATTGAAAAGTAATCACTTGTTTCTAGCCTATCGCGCATTTTTTTTAGGTATTGTAAGAATGAATGGAGTGGATATACTTAATAACAATGTAAACTTACTGCTGCTTTTGTTGTTCTCAGATTTTCGAATACCTAAATAAACACGTCGTGGGGCAAGAATTTGCTAAAAAGGTACTGAGCGTCGCTGTTTATAATCACTATAAACGAATCTACAATAACCTGCCGGTACAGAATTCGATGCAAGGATCCACAAATTCATCTGGTACACAAGATATGAATCATCCCTTCACTCACAGAGGTCTTAAACCACGTAAATAACGATTTCCCCATTTTACGTATAATCCCATAGAAAAAGCAATAAAACACAACTGGTTCTAAATTCAAGTTCCAAACAAGCGGGCAGAGTATTAAATTTAAATTATTTGTTTCTATTATTTGTTTCTAGACATTAACAGATTAATTATTTGTCTCTAAACATACATAGAAATATTTTTTTATTATACGACCAGCAAAACGAATGCCTTGTCTCTCTGGTTGCAGACTTGTTACACATTTCTACGATTGGAAATTCGCTCGGTGTTGGATTTCAACAGTTTCCCTCGGGAAACGAGCAAAAATCAAGCAACAATCAGTCAGTCCCGGGTTCGGACATTTTGGATAGTAAGCAGCACCAATTGAAATTAGAGAAAAGCAATATTCTGTTGCTGGGTCCTACGGGTAGTGGAAAGACGTTGCTCGCGCAGACGATAGCTCAGTGTTTGGACGTACCTTTTGCTATTTGCGACTGTACGACGTTAACGCAAGCGGGTTACGTCGGTGAAGATATAGAAAGCGTGATAGCAAAGCTCCTCCAAGATGCCAACTATGTAGTTGACAGAGCACAAATGGGTATCGTATTTTTAGACGAAGTCGATAAAATCGGCGCTGTTCCTGGCATACATCAATTGCGAGACGTTGGCGGAGAAGGTGTTCAACAAGGGATGTTGAAAATGTTAGAGGGTACGATCGTGAACGTACCAGAAAGAAACAGTTCCAGGAAACTACGCGGCGATACGCTGCAAGTTGACACTACGAATATCTTATTTGTTGCTTCTGGTGCATATAACGGTCTAGATCGGTTGATTTCACGGCGAAAAACCGAAAAATACCTCGGATTCGGAGCAACACCTTCTTCCGAGAGTCCTGGAAGGAGAGCAGCTAGTTTGGCAGACGTTGCAAATATGTCACCTTCAGCGGAACAGGATAACCAGGAGAAAGATTTTCTACTACAACAAGTCGAAGCAAGAGATTTAATTGACTTTGGTATGATACCAGAATTCGTCGGCAGATTTCCTGTTTTGGTACCTTTTCACACACTCGACAGAGATATGTTGGTTCGAATTCTAACTGAACCTCAAAATGCCATGGTACCTCAATATCAGATGTTATTCTCGATGGATAAGGTATGGGATATTGGTATATACATACTCTATACGTGCAGCTTGTAGATACGTTATATAAAATTTGCCATTTTCTTTGTGCGATTCACAGGTAGAATTAACGTTCACTACGGAGGCTTTACGCGCGATAGCCGCGCTCGCGATGCAAAAGAAAACGGGTGCGAGAGGTCTTCGAGCTATCATGGAATCGTTATTGTTAGAACCGATGTTCGAGGTACCAGGTAGCGATGTAATGTCCGTTCATGTGACCGAAGGTTGTGTACAAGGACAGGAAAAACCACAGTACATTAGAAAAGGCGATGCTACCGAGGAGGAGCTCCAAGCTCAACATATACAGAATTAACCAATAATTCGCTCAAAACCTAGGCCGCGCAACAGGCCTCGAATGTGTTCGGGTATACGCGTACGAAATCAAATGCAAAAAGAGTATGATTTCTTCGACGTGTATTCTTTTGAGGAAAGAGATTCTCATACGAAA
This sequence comes from Halictus rubicundus, assembly GCF_050948215.1. NCBI lineage: Eukaryota > Metazoa > Arthropoda > Insecta > Hymenoptera > Halictidae > Halictus > Halictus rubicundus. The sequence continues at coordinate 5,500,010 of NC_135155.1, forward strand.
GACGAAGAGTACAACTGACTGAGAATCAAATAAATCTTATACGTGTATACATATGACATATGTAAGTACGTGTTCAAATCGACGTAAACGTCGAATATCTTTTCAAATTTCGTATTTGAACCATTTGAAATCGTGTAAGAGGATATTTCGACGGAGACGGTTTCTTTACTCCTAGATTCGTGTACAGAGAATTGAATTTGACAAGTTTTCATTCTCGGTCGCTTAGACTAAATATATTTGATCTACATCGAGGCCAGAAAATTCGTATTTATGTCCTTTATAAATACATTGTTCGTGCATGAATTTTATGAGACGCTGTTCTGTTATAACGAGTAACGAAATCGATCAAGTTTGTATTGAAAAAAATCACAAAACTTCAACGAAAGTAAATACATTGGTGTTTCGTCTTGTTTGTTTGACATTTATAATTTTAAAGAAATAACTTTCAAAAAATGAATAAAACATTATGGACGAAAACGAACATTTAAAGATCGAAAATAATATTGTGCCTGTAGGTAATCGAAGAATTTTGTAACATATTGTATATAATGATAGTTTAGCTAAATCAATGAAATTAGACATTTAGGAACTGTATACTGTATATCATAGTTTTGACATTTCTTTAATTCAGATGTATGTGTGTATCGTGTACATTATACAGTACTTTTTAAATTAGTGTTGCATTGTCTGCGAAATGGTCGTGTCGCACCAACCGCGCGAGGTACGCCGAAACGTTAATCGCAATCGATAACACTATTTTGCAATGTCGTTCAGAGGTCGATGGAGTGTCACTGAAAAATTTTGAAAGCGCCAAGATAAGATAACTACAGAATGACAGAACTTACGTATAGATCGAGTTTTTATGTTTCGTTATTCATACGCAGGATTATCGCCAATGGATAGGTAAGGTTTTTTCTACATACATAACATATGTAGGTCTGCTTGAGACATGTACCGTTGCCCGTTGTAATGTTTCTCACGTTTCCTGGACAAATAATCTAGAAAAAAATCTGTTTAAGCTGTTTCTTATAGACAAAATCATCTCACTTATCCGTGGCAATAATCTTACATTGTAAAATAAAATTGTATAAATTTCCGACACGATACTCTTCGTTAAGAGAGTTTGGTCTACAAGCCCGATCTCAATTATTGCCTCTAATAACGATGACCAACATCGAGAAAGCCCAATGTCAGCAAATCTGCACGAGCGCAAACATAACAGGAAATGCCTATTGGCATACCATGGAGACAATAACAACGAAATAAAAGCAACAATTTAACACTAATTGAAAAATTGCTGTGCGGTGCGATATACACGTGTATATAGAAGAAAGGCTGTGTAACATACAATGCAAGATGGAGAAAGTTAAACGGAAGATACAGCAAGCAACACACAACTGAAACCAGATCAGATACTGTTTCATAGAATGTATGCTAATTTATGAGAATTGACGCATTCATTTTTTTATTAGTAATAAATTAAATGTAAAAGTCTACATATAACTACGAAACACTTTTTTTGTCTACCACGTTCTCGTTTCTTGCTAACAATATGTAATGTTCGGGTCTAATTGATCGCATCTATATGTACAATATTTTTCAACTTTGATTTATTTCTACCTTATTTTAGATGTGTTTACAGAGATTCGTAATGAATCGATAAGAGTTCGAATTATGATACAACTCTTGTTACTCAATCTCTGTACTATGGCGAACTGTACTTATGTACACTTTGTAGATACGTCAATATTATCAATATTATTAGTTCGCACGATACGAAAAGATCAGAGGCTGTTTAGGCTTCGACGTTTGCGATGTACGTAACTCTCTTAGAATCCAACTCGCCGCTCGTACTATTATTAAATGTACAGCAGATTGTAGAAGGAGAGCCCCAAAACCTTTATACAAACCGAAAGGACCTTCGGTCGAAATGATTGTATTATAACAATCCCATGCTCCGCTATATCCAGTTAATAACGGTGTTACGCTTCGTCCAGTGTCTAAATTATCAATGATAGTACGAGTACCCTGAAGGTGAAGTCTGTGAATAACCGTTTCCCATGGATAAAACAATACGTCGGCCATAAATCTGGAGACCAGACTAGATTGTAGTTGTATGTCTAGGACCACCTCGGACATTATAGATCTACTGAATGCACCCTAAAAAAAGAAAAAGAAAACAGTATAAATCCATTTTTCGTCAGTTTGGTGTACAGATTTATAGTCGATTAACAAACAACTTGCCTGTAATTCTTGAGAATGTTTTTGCCTGCACTGCATAATGTAGGTGGTAATTCCGTGAACAGTCACGATGAAAAGATATCTGGAAACTCCGTATGCAATAGTTGGAGGCAGAAGAGAATATATGGGAATTAATCTACCCTTGTTGCTCACTTCGACCAAGCGAATAGCACCGTCTTTAAAAACATCCAAAATTCCAGGACTTTCAGATGCAATTTCGGATTGTACCGTCTCAACTAACGATGCGGAGTAAAATGGTGTGGTTAGGCCTATGGACATACTATTGAGTTTTCTATTAATATTTCTCATAACTAAACTTATAAACTATAAAGAATCTATTTGCTGATGTATCATTGCTTATTACCATTTAAGGAGAGTGTGCTGACCCAATGCTTTTAACGAGTTGCTGCATGGCATTTCCCTGGAATAAAATATCTGTTTATTATATTGTCGTCGCGTATAATAGACGTTACAATATACAATATGAACGATTCTAGCAAAATGCAAACAGAAATGAAAAACTCAAGATCCGATGCTTTCGAAATTAATCGATTCTTTTTCGATCGAATATTTTGAATATTTACAGTATATTTAGTCTTACAATGATCAACTTACTTTGGCCACAATGTAATTTTAGAAATGAAATCTTCAATAGCCAACACCATTCCATTTACAAGTAAGACCGATCCAATTCCTTTCCAAAGGGTATTTATTCCTTGGGTTTGATGAAGCCGTGCGACAACAGGTATCAAGGTAATAGGTATTATATGGTACTTTGTCAATCCAGGATTTACTTGGCATTGTCTTCTTAGAACAACAAATGGATGAACTAATAATGTTTCCGTAATTAAAGTTACTAGACCGCAACAGCCGTTGACAAATGTTTTCACTGTAGTGTCTGAAAGATATTAATAGAAAAATACAAGTCGATTGAAACACTTCAACGAATTGCATTGAAATTTCTTCACTGGACATATATCGAAGAACAATAACGACATGGTTATTGACTTGTCGCAGCGTTTTAATAGCAACATAATCTTAATCGCATGGATTCTAGTAAAACTTACCATCTGCAGGGGGATCTTTGGCCAAAGGGTGTAGACTCGGAACGTCCAAAGGAAGAATAACATCATGTTCATTGTACATATACGAATAGTTACTTTCCTCATTCCAAGACCTTGCAGGTTTTCCGCGATAAACACTACTATGGCCTTGTAATCCTGCCATTTTGAAAACTGTAATTATAATATATTGCAATGATTAAAACTTTTAACTGAACATTTTGATTCTTGCGAAGTCATGTATACGCAAACATTTGTGCCGACATTCGATAGTTGTGTATTTATGAGCCAAATTGTCAATTATCTAGTCTAGTCTGGAAACACTAAATTTCGGAAGTTTACACTACTCGAAATGAAAGATTTCTCTCTTTTTTTCGAGACGTAATATTGAATGGCAACATAAATACATGCGAATGTATTTTTATCCAAATTGTGTGCAGTATCGTTTATATTTATGTCGTAAACGAGGCGATACATGAATACATTTGTATACATACATACAGTACATGCAATGATGATTAACCTTTGAAACAGATCCGATTTCTCAATAATTCAATCTCTGTATACACAACACAGAACATGGGAATTCTCTGTGTATATACAAATTGAAATACATTATTTCCCGTCGTACTGTAAGTTGTAAGTTGTAATTATAAGTAATATTTATCTATGTATATACGTTTTGCTGCTTGTTGTACATATATGTTGTAATACGGTTTTCTATCCCCACCATTGCACTTTCCACTACGCATCCATTTCCAACTGACTATGTACAGATAGAAGACTTCTTAACAAATTCGCGGAGAACATTTCCGCAAAGGAAAAAGTTATTTCATACGGCCTTAGGAATCATCCTTCTGAAGGAAATAAGACATTTTTGAGCACCCTTGTATAGTCCTCTTTCGAGCAACGCACAATAATTTCACGCGTCTTCACCACCAATCATCGTCCAGTTTCAATAGACAGGAGAGCCATCTATATATACATATAAATTAACTTTCCAACTCTCCAACTATATTCTCCATCCACCTGGTCCTTGTTTATGGAAGAGGAAGACGCTGTAATCAACCTGAAATTTTTAAGGAAATCAACTATATAAACCACCGATTTTTGGCTACGTCAGTATTTGAGACAATAATATATACATATATAGATATAGATATAGATATTTCTTTTTTAAATAATGTAAAAAGGAAAGGTATTACTGTGACGGATCGACTAATATGTATTGGTTACAAAAAATGTGGGTTCTCAAGAGTAAACAATAATACGCTAGTAGAAAGAAAATTTTTCGTTAATATAAGAGTAAGCTTTTTTAATTGTACATATTTTTGAAAAACTCGCATTGTAGAGAAAATAAATAACAACAAGAAACTATTTGGAGACATTTAGACTAATTTCATCGAATACAGTTTTATTTCAGTATTTAAATTGATGTATGGAGTAATATGGACGGTACGACCAAAGAAAATATCTATTTGCAATTAACAATTTGTACAAAGTATTTACACATATAGTTACAGAATTCTTGTCGATTTCGAATAGGATTTTCTTTGTTCATACGAGTGTGTATGTAAATAATTTTCATGAAAAAGAATGAACGTTGCACGTTTCTCATTTAGAGTGATGAAGGACAGCGATAGAGTTTTTGAAAACGAATGTCCAAACGAATTTGGAACATTCATTAACGATATGAGTGTAAGCGATACATAGTCTAATCCGTTTACGTAGCTGCACGTTCAAATGAACGATTAATGATTTTACGGAGCAAGTAAAAATATGCAAAACAAAGTTTTACAGAACTATATTTGAGTGGAAGGTTCTCGTCGAAGATGTTAGCTAAGAAAGACGATTGCGAAATTAAAAGAAAATCTCTACAAAAGGAAGCAGAATGGTTTGAACTTTGTTTAAAACTTGCGAACAAAATACGTAGCCTACGAGAAAGTAATTTGTACGATGCACAGTAAGTATAACGATGTATAGTGAATGCGAAGCCTTCTATCATGTAAACTAGCGGCTCGAGTCGGTGGATTTGATAATAAATTATTGTATCTCATGGTCGTACAGTTACAAAGCAAAGAAGAAATGTCTGGATCAATTGAGAAAGTACGACGAAACCATTAGAACGCTTTATGCCAATAAAACGACTCTACTGCGAGATAGAGATAATCTTGATAAAGATTGTGCTACCGTACAGGTGTGTCTTATCGCTTTCGTTTACCCTCGATAGCCTATAGTTTCGTTTGCATTTTCTTTGCTTTGTGGTTGGAAGAAAAAACCTGTATCCTTGCACGATACTCGTATCGTTGTGTTGCAGAATAAACTTTCCAAGCAACTTACTTTGTACAATCGATTAAAAGAAGAACGGGAACAAAACGCAATGCACGATTTTCTAGAAAAAGTAGAACGTTTTCGTTTAAATCACGCTGCGAAAATTATTCAGCGGAATTGGAGATTATACTGCACGCGTGTATCCTCGAAAAAAAAGAAAAGCAGGAAGTAACGCGTTTACGCGAAAGGTGCGTCGATTTGAACGTGTTTTAATAATGTTTACGATGTTCGCAAATAAATTTTAATTCGAATGATATATGCGTGGTATTCCAATAAATATATATATACTTATATTTACATATATACAATGTATGGGCTTGCGTAAACGAGTACAGTACCATAGATCCAAAAAGTTTCGGACTTTGATTATTTAAGAATTGGTTTAAAGACTCCGTAGATTCGTGATAAGGTAGAGTGACCACGTTACCGACAAAAATAGGGGAAAAATTGTTTCACGGGAGGAAAGTTTTCGTCTGTATATAAAAACATTTTTCGCTGGGAAGGGCTCATTCGAAAGAGGAAGGTCCAATGCAGTGCGCGCTGGCCATGAGTTGACGAGATTATGCAGATATTTGGTAATATAAGCGTTGGAAGTAGGCCAAAAATTGACGATGTGCATGCCGTGGAATCCAAGCATTTGTATGCATTTGGATGAGTTTTCTGGATGAAATCGATGTAGCGCGCACTTGTTGACTCTGCAGAAGTCACGTGACCACCCTTGGCCCTTAAGGTAAATGTGCATTATCAAATTTCGTCTTAATTATGACGGAAGTTATTATCAATTTGCTCGAGCAGCGCGAGCGACAACGCGATGAACTGGTCGCAACGTGCATTTTCAACGGACAATTAATATGAACCAACTATATTGATCTTTTGCTAAGTTTAGAAATCTCTCTGTCGCTTTCTGTCTTGCCTGTTTCCTTGGTAGCTATGTTTTCACCCGCGCACCGCCTTGTTTGCGGCTACATATACGATGTATATTGGCGTTTAGGCGTACAGGGGCCCGTGTTCGGATTTTTCTTCGATTGATCGAATGTCCCCGAATCTTTTTGTTGATCGTGCTTATCCGTTGAAAGAAAAAAATGCGCGCGCGCAAAACGAGCAGAACAGGACCAGAAACTTGGAACATGAAAGCGACGGTGAAGGTGAAGAACAACGATTTTACTGGAACAAGAATCGTGTTCGGTAAAAATAAACGTGTAGCAGAAGAAATGAAAAGGGAATGGAACAGATACACGTACGTACAATCGTACATCGCGCCCGCGACTTACGAAGCGAAGAGAGTAGTGGTCGCACGAGGAGGGTGAACGCGAACATGAACACGACGCATGCTCTGAAACATTTTCCCGGGGTGATTTCTTTGACGAGGTAAACCTGGCAGACCACCATTCGGTCGTTACGGGGATGAATCGGTGACCGAACGTATCGCGAACCACGATATGGAACAGGTGTATCGATTATCACGATTGGCTGGTCTTACGGTGTCGTGTTTCGAAAAAGTAAGTGACATCGGCGATTTTAACAATCGGTCGAATTGAACGGTAATGAGATTGATTCGTGAAAAAAAGGTGACAGTATTTGTACGTACACGCGTTCGGGAACGAGTCGAGGGAAACAGTTGTGTAGGGACGAGTGTGGAACCTTTTCAAATTGGTCGCGGTAGAATCCCTGAACGTAAGTTGGATTCGGAGCACGTAATTAAAATAAATTCGAATGTTGGGTGAAAAAACTCATTGCGCCAGATAAAATTCGGCAGATCGAAAGTAATTCGGGCCAGCTGAACGAGACATCCGACGGAAGGAGCGACGGCCATCTGGATGCACGCTGACATTGGATAGAGGGGATCCAGGCTCCGCTGTTAAACGCAGCAACTGAATGCGCACCACCTGTAGTTCGATATCTACGCTCGAAAGGTCAACCGCCCCATTGTTCTCGAGTTTCTCTACAAACGTGTAAGTGAAACTCGCCACACGTTTTATTTTCAACGTCGTTCGTGCGTAATTTGTGGCTATATTTAACAATTTTCTGTGCTATCTTTCGACAAGGGAGTACGGAGTTGACTGAAAAATGATCTTGTTTTAAAGAAACGCGAGAATAGGAAATTTTCAATGTTTTATTTATGCTCGCATGTAAATAAATCGTACAGTTCGTTGTAAAAGTATCGTAACAATTGTCGAACAAGTTAAGAAATTGTTGTGTACAAAGTACATGTGTATACATAGTTTTGTTTTTCAGCGAAACGAATATAGGAAAGCGATAATAATGATCTGTAGCATAGCGGCTGCTGCAACCGCCGCTGTCACCGTCACCGCCACCGATAATAATCGTTGACGGCATTAATTGCGCGCGATTAGTCTTGTAATTCGGTGTCATTGGCTTCCACTCTCACAATAAAGGAAACGAGAGAGAGAGAGAGAGAGAGAGACAGAGAGAGCGAGAGAGAGAGAGAGAGACAGAGAGAGCGAGAGAGAGAGAGTAAAGAAACGAGAAACAGAAGATGAGAAGGAGGATTACAAAAGAAGAAAAATCTCTATTGTTCCGTGGTTTCAAAGCTTTCTCGTTGAGATAAACAAATTGGAACTGTTTTTCAAAATGACGTCCGCTCGAGGCTTTTTCCAAGTCTAAATGCGTTTCGGTTGTACGCGACAAAGAATCGTCGCATCGGAATCGTGCAATCCGGACCGAATCGGTTTCCACGTTCACGATGACCGAGGGGACGGCGAACAAATGGAGCATCGAGGAACGGGAGAAAATCTTGTCCAGCGGAACACTGGATCAGAGAAAAGCTGCTTTTAAAGATGACGAGGAACTTATGAAAGAAACGTTGAAATTTGTCAATGAAGTTATAGATACAGCGACTACAGAAGCCTCTAAGAGGAAACAGTATTCGGAGGTAAACGATTTCTATGATATTATATGATGTTACACCATTATAGTACTACACCATTGGCGTTGTACTATATTTGTTGTCATCGTTACCTACCGACCGACAGTACCGTCGCCTCGGCAAACTACGATGTTCCGTTGATCGTTTGATTTTGCTTCGTGTTTCAGGAAAGCGGTGTCCATGAAGGTAAGCATCCAATGCGAAAGAATTCCCGATATTTTCGATTTTTTTTGCGATATTTTCGATTCGATCCTTGTGGAGGAATTACGAGTAAAATTACGGGAATAACATACGGGAAGAGTGTTGAGCCGCTTTGTTACGCTTCACGGTAGTGCGATCGAAATTCACGTATTTCGGATCTACATACACTGGCTCACGAAAGGATTCGAACGCCCTGTAAAACATAGATCTGCAAAACGCATATTTTAAATTCTCATTACAGGTTCAAATAAAAAAGTTGTAAAAAGTGCCATTTTTATTTTCTCATGTAATTCTTACCAATTGAAATTTTTTCAAAATCTTTTTTGCACATTATTCGGTAATCCAATTCTTCTAATTGCTAAAAAAAAAGTGCAGGTCGTTTGATCCAATCTAGAAAAAACGTTATACTGTTTTAAAGGGCATTGGAACACTTTCGTGAACCTGTGTACATATTTATGTAAAAAATTTAGTATTTATCATCGAGGAAATGGTTGCTCGACTTAGAAAATGAAAACGATGTGTGTATTTGCGTAGGAACTAGACTGAAAGGTACCGACAGTATCGCTGGCTGGTACCATCGTGGACGTGGGTTCTGCAATCGAATATTGAACGCGCTCTGCCCATGCTTCAATAGTGCTGGTAAATCGTAGAGTGTATCGAAGTGTAACTGTTCGCTCCCCACGCTCGATTCTACGCTACCATCACACACATGTCACGTCACCTTCCAATATGTAGCTTTGCATCGTTCTTGTCAACAAAATTCATGCCCCAACACGATTGTAAAGCAAACTGTACGTACAGAGAGGAAATGAGACTGCTCACGCCTGGGATTTTAGTGTACCCGGTATAGTGCTGCCCCCTAGTCTAATTTTTAGCCTGGACCAGAACCTGCATCATCTTTTTAGTCTGGACCAGAACCTACATCATCTTATCTGCATCATTAGCAGCGGATTCCAAATAATGCCAGAGTGGATGCTACTTCTATGTTAAAAGAGGCTGTTCTATGTAGGCTCTGACCCAGCCTAAAAGATGATGCAGCTTCTAATACAGGCTAAAAAGATGATGCAGGTTCTGGTCCAGGCTAAAAAGTTGTTGCAGGTTCTGTTCCAGGCTAAAAAGATGATGCAGAAAAGTGGGGACACTAAAACCCCGAGTGTGAGCACTCTCATTTCCTCTGTGGTATGTATACTACGTCTACCTCGTGCACATATCATACAGCCGGAGACGTAGACGTCGATGTAGACACGATAGCTTCATTGTTCGAGGACGGATTGAATCGGGTCGGTTCGGTTCGCATCGAATGTTAGATGCGTGTCTTGGATGCTTTGCCGAAACATTGCGACCGTTTAGTCACGCATCTGTCTTGGCAATACGAGCTAGATAACAAATTTTCCTATTTTCTCGGGAATGCATGTGACATTCTTCGGGCACGTAGTAGAAGGATTAACTTTGAACTTCCATTGCGACACAGACTAAACTCAGAGAAAGCAAAGAAGACGATGTCGTGCCCATAGGTTGTGGCCTTCCAAAAACAATTGGGAGAGCTTCTGTATTCTCTAATACAAATATACAAATATACAAATAAAACAGTGCATAATATACTACCGTAATTGTGATTCGATTGCAACGTCACGACGACCAACGAACATTATTATAATGAATCTCGAAAACCTGTGACTCGACTTTGAGTGCTTCGAAGAACTATTACGTCCTCGTTCATTGATATTACCGAACGGATTACGCATGTATGTAGCGTCTACGTGGCCTGGCATCATCCTTGTAGTGTATCCTGTAGCTGTAACTGTAACTATAACTGTAACTGTAACAATGTAACTGCAACTGTGACTGTAACTATATAACTGTTACTATGTAACTGTAATTCTGCCAACTGCGGTGATAGACAGGGAATCAATGAAATCGCTTAGCATGCGTAACAAAGTACACCTACGCTTCTCATTACAAACTATAGTAGGTGCTCGCACGTTTCATCGATCTTTCTCATTTTCAAATGTATACCAATCTAAACGCCCTAACTATTCCAAATCCAGAACAATCGATTCGCATCCACCGAACACGATGCTCGTTGGTGTCCTCTCGACAGTCGACACCTTGCCTAAACAATAACAAATCTACTTACTAGATGACGACGCAATACCGCGCACCATTACTCGTTATACGGTCTTCTGTTGAGGGGAAAGAAACAATTACAGACATCATTACATTGCTTGCAAGAAAACAGTGTAACTTTCATTAACTCTTTCATTTTTTTTTTTTGGTAATATTTACTATTTCCAAGGAAAACGCTGGTTAGTGTTAACGTGAACACCCTGTACAGTGAAATTTCGTTGTATGTCAGTCTCGTCGTTCTTTTTACTGACACGAATACGAAATCGGAGGTTCTCGCCGAGAGTCGCATTTGAAATACACAGGGTACGCTGGAAACCTAAGAGGCCTACCGTCTTCAAGTCATAAGAAACCTATGACCACTAAGCGCTACTGACATGAAGACGGCGAAAATGCCCGTCTCCAGCGGAATTATATCATATTTGGTTTCATTTTAATCAAAGAAATGCCACGAATATGTTGGTAAACGTTTCATAAAAAAAATAAAGAAGTTTTGTAATTAAATTTGTAGTGGTCTTCTGGTTTCACACTGAGTGTTTCCACTGACTTGGAAACGTAAGGTTGGCACTGTCATACAACGAGATTTCACTGTATATTCTGTGTACTTGTCTGTAATAGAGAAAGGACAATATTTTCGTTTTTGCACGTTGCAACGCATAGACATAGCGATAGCAGTAAAGATGCATAGTGAAATGTGTACATGCAGCATTATCTTATTCTTTTCGTAGAATTATTCGCCTGGACATCGTATCGGCATCGCTTCACGAGACCTTAATCGGTCGCCGCCTTCCTCAGTTCCACAATGCGATAAAAGCACGACAACGTACGATCATATTTTACGTGCTAATGCGAATTACAAGTTCCAAGACGAGAGAAAAAATTCGGCTGAGCTAACGTTGTTTCCCGAGCTTTTGCAATCGAATCCGGCATCGTAGTTGTACGCTGTCGAATATTGTTCATTGTATACATTTTTACTTCGTTGTATCCCAGGTAAAAAGATGATCGGTGCGTGGATTACTATGCGTTACAATGGATTAGATAGGTAACTCTGCGATCGATTTCGTAGCATTCATATTTTTTGGTGCACCTTTTGGTTCAACCTTACAATGTATAATATTAGGTTTCCATTGATAATATTAGGTACCAATTTAACAAAATGTTGCTTTTATCCTTCTTCATCTACTAAAGAGAGAATTGGCCCTAATTGATTCGAGATCTGCGATTCCGTTGCAATAATAGAAATGTTGATCGAATTAGTGCGAGAAATGTCAAAATTTCCAAGCGCGTTCGCCTCTAAATGCGTACAGTCTATGGAGAATGGATAATCGTAAAATTGATTATCGATCGTGTTGATCGCGAATCGTTGTAAATACACGGAGCATTGCATGAATTAGTGTACATGCATTGTATTATGTCTTTATTGTTGGAGAAAAAATCTCAGAACATGTGTGTGTGTGTGTGCGCCCGCGCGACAAAAAAGTGAATGTTTATCGTATAAGACTCGATATGGGATCAAGCAAAGAAATCGATCGAATGACAATCAAAAAATGTTCTACACGCACTCGGATATACAATATGTATTATAAGCTATTTTCGTGCTACCAATTCCAAGTGTTAATATAAATGTCAATTTACGAAATAGTTCGATCTTTTCGAATTTATCGATCAATTTCTTTCTAAAACTTTCGACCAAACGAATCATGGTATGTACTTACGTACTTAATTACTTATGTACCACCACCAAGCTACAACAACAACAACAACTACTACTACTACTACTACTGCTACTACTACTACTACTACTACTACTACTACTACTACTACTACTACTACTACTAATACTTCTACGAACAAGTATTCGTGCAAACAAAGAAAAGAGTTCGCGAAATAATAGATATATCATGTGTATTTTTGTGTGTATACATATACATAGAAAGAAACGAGCGCCTCTTATACATATATATATGCCTCTTATATATATGTGAATGTATCGTTAGTATACATATATGTCTATCTATTTAATGAACGGAGAAATGTAAAAGCAAATGTCCGGCAAATATACAAACACGTATGTACCTATGAATATGTATCTATGTGTACATATATGTACGCATGTATACGTATGTATGAATGGTTTATCTGTGTTTGTATGCGAATAAATTTTCAGTGTATGAAAATGACGATAAACTTAATAAAAAAAAAACTAACTGTCGCTGCGTTCTACGTTTCAGTTTTTCACATTATACAATTTCCTCTCTGTTATACATACATCTAATTATTATTTTATAAATGCTCTGAGTTTTCGAGTTTTCTAATCGATGCGAATATACCATTTGGATACTGTGCCGAAGAATTTCAATTGGAAGGAGGTTATTATTATTACATTACAATACAAATATACTCCTACGTAATAAGCGCATATGCATGTACGTATAGACACATTGTATATGTGCTTACGTATGAACGCGTACAGAACGCGGTTGTCATGGAAAGTTACACGTGCCTTTGATTGATCGACAATCGTCGAAACCATTGAAATCGTTGAAAAAGCACTTCGTTGGATGATCATTTAGCTGTAGAATACGTTAATTCAATTTCTCGAGTAGGATCAATCGGAGATTGTGTGTAATCGATCATATAGTAGTGTTTCAAAGGATCGAGTGGATGCGTCGACGCGTGCCTCGAAACGTGTACATTAGTGTGCAATGTGTATAGCGTGTGCGACCGCTAAAATTACGGGCTTTCGAAAAGGATTCCTTGTCAAAAGTTGAAACGGATTTCACGGATGGGATCATTCTTTTCGAGATAATAGAAGGAGAATCGACTCTCGACAAGTATGAAGAAGTATCTGGCGCTTTGCGAGAAAAGGGAGAATTTTCGTGCGCAGCTCGTTGAGATTCTGAGGAAAAGGCAGAGGACGAAAGACGACGAACCAGGCTATAGAACGAACGAATGCGACGATCGGTGCAAAGCAAACGAAACGGAGGCTGAGAATGACAATTCGATTACGTTGACGGATACGGATAAAGATATTTTGCGTTATTATTATTACGTCACTCATGGAATCGAGGATGTTTACGTTGGCTCAATGGACACCGATCTTTTGGGCCGCATCTTGGGCATGGTTCCTGTCAAATGGCGGAACAAGTTTCAAGACTCGGTGTCCCGCTTGGTGGAAGAAGTAAAAGAACAATACGTGTTGGACGTGAAGAGAGCGGTTGTGGAATATGTGATCGCGTGTTCGCCGGATACGGTAACCTTGAATGAGGGTCGTCTATCTTTTTACTTTTAGTGCGATCTGTTTTACGCATTACTTCGAAATGGCAAACTACATATATGCATCCACGTACAGGGTGTCCCAAAAATGTTGTACTACCCTGAAATGGGTGATATCTGAGGTCATTTCAAGTCACTTTTTCCTTTACGAAATTCTCCGTTGCTTCGTTAAAGAGTTATTAACGGAAAACACGGACCAATCGGCGCGCGGCTATAGCTGAGCGTAGCGTTGCGATTGGCTGAGCCGGACTCCGTCCGCAGAAGCCGCGCTCTGGTTGGTCCGCGTTTTTCGTTAATAACTCCTCAACAAAGCCGCGGAAAGTGTTTTCGTAAAGGAAAAAGTTACTACAAATGACCCCAGCAATCACCCCTTCCAAGGAAGTACATTTTTGGGACGCCATGAATACATATAAATATACATAATACATAATACATAATACATAATACATAATACATAATACATAATACATAATACATAATACATAATACATAATACATAATACATAATACATAATACATAATACATAATACATAATACATAATACATAATACATAATACATAATACATAATACATAATACATAATACATAATACATAATACATAATACATAATACATAATACATAATACATAATACATAATACATAATACATAATACATAATACATAATACATAATACATAATACATAATACATAATACATAATACATAATACATAATACATAATACATAATACATAATACATAATACATAATACATAATACATAATACATAATACATAATACATAATACATAATACATAATACATAATACATAATACATAATACATAATACATAATACATAATACATAATACATAATACATAATACATAATACATAATACATAATACATAATACATAATACATAATACATAATACATAATACATAATACATAATACATAATACATAATACATAATACATAATACATAATACATAATACATAATACATAATACATAATACATAATACATAATACATAATACATATTGTTGTTGGTTAATTTCGACATAATTCGTTGAAATAACAATTCTACATTGTTTAAAGATAGTTTTCGATGTGTTCTACTCGCGCCGGATACATTTACATGCACGTAAATATACATATATGTAAGTACTTAAGATCGCGTATGATTTCCAGACTACTGTACTCGGAGCGAGCGAACAAGTTGAAAGAAGTCGAGCGTCGGTAGGATATTATTCGATGAACAGTTGCAGAGCAAAAGTGGAGAAATTGATGATCCTGTATTGTCCTGCTGTACGGCGAATCGTCGATTACTGGTACCGAGAATTCAACCATAGAAAACTGATAGACGAGAGCGAACTGATATCACGCGCTACGTCGTACGATCTTGCCAGCTTCGAAGATGCGATCCTGAAAATGTGCCGCAGGACAAGGGAAGCTCTTGCGAAACATTGGTTGCCGAAGGTTCAAGCCATACTGTTTACGGTATTTCTGTACCTGTTATCCTAGTACTTTATGTCGCTATAAACACGGTCGAAATAAAATGTCTGTCCGGTCTACCGTAAAAGCATTTTCTACGTATTATTGTAAATTACATACATACATATCGCCTACTATGACTTACTAGGCTCACGAAAGGAACGAGTTACCTTTGAGAAGCGACATTTCGAGGTATAAAAGATTCTTCAATTGCGTCGCTTTCATCATGGAGGATCAGTTGCGAGAGCTTTGTTTGCGGTCGATGGAACAGTATATCGATTATATTTCAAAGGCGGGCGTAAGTGTGTTTCGGCGTATTTGATCGACATATTTGAATGCGAGTAGTTCGAAAGTTCAATTGTCATCGTCACACTGTTCAATGTAGAGTATATACTACGGGTTCGACATAAAGCTGACGATAAGAAACATGATTGTTGCGTTCGAACCAACGTTTAAAGCTTACGCCGAAGCGTTGTCAACGTTGCTGCACGAACTGCGTGAAGTGATAAGTGAGTTGCCGCGCGTTGAAACGCTTTTAAAGATGAGCGATCTCTCCGAGAAAACTGTGGAGTTTTCTCGAAGTTTACTCGAGGTATCTGTGTCGTATACTCGTATATGCACCAGAGAGGAAATGAGAGTGCTCACGCCCGGGATTTTAGTGTTCCCGGTAAAATGTTGCCTCCTAGTCTAATTTTTAGCCTGGACCAGAACCTGCATCATCTTTTTACCCTGGACCAGAACCTGCATCATCCTACCTGCATCATTAGCAGCGGATTCCAAATAATACCAGAGTGGATGCTACTTCTGTGTTAAAAGAGGCTCTTCTATGTAGGCTCTAACCCAGCCTAAAAGATGATGCAGCTTCTAATACAGGCTAAAAAGATGATGCAGGTTCTGGTTCAGGCTAAAAAGTTGATGCAGGTTCTGTTCCAGGCTAAAAAGATGATGCAGAAAAGTGCTGACACTAAAACCCTGAGCGTGAGCATTCTCATGTCCTCTCTGTATGCACCTATAGTCGCAATCGGACCTAGTAATCGCGAACGTTTCGCATCGATCGTTTAATTTATCGCCGTAGCCATGGATCTCGGAAGAATATACTACGGAGCTGTGTGCGGACAAAATTGCACAGCTGATCGACAGAGCAAAAATTGGTCCCGAATCGCAAATCAAGGAATTCGAGAAATACACGAGTTTAATGACCGACGCGGACAACGAGGAAGTTTATCAACTTTTGAAGGGAGATTCGACTCTAGAATTCGAACGTTTCAAAGCTCTGATTGTACACTACGATCGTCTATCTCGGCATATACCGATAGAATTCGATCGAACCGGCTTCGCTCAATTTTTCGTCGTACATAGAGGGCAGCTCATAGATTATATTGCCTCTGCAGCTCGCAGGCTCAAAGAAGAACTGGTGGCTAAAATGATTGTCGATTATCAACATAGATCCAGAGCGTAAGTGATCCAGCAGCGAAAAACCGTGCAATTGCCAGTAGTAGTTGTCTATAGGCGACGCGACGGCTGCAACGGTTTCAATCGTCCATGTATTATTATTAGACTGCGGATGGAAATTTTCAAAAAATGCTACAATATAAAATTCGCGATAATTTAGTACCATTTTTATTCGTTTTGGAAAGGCTTTTGCCATTAAAAATTCGAAATTTCATAGATATACGCAGTCTAAGTATTATTATATGTACATTGCATATCGTGTAACTGCTGGTTAGTCGTATTGTATGCATTCAGTATCGGAGACGCCTATCAACATATCGTGGATCGAGCGCTCAGCGTGCCGGCAAATACGATGGAATTGATGGAGCTTCGAGAATTTATACGCGTCTCGGAAGCCGAGACTGCGATCGAGTTGAGATCTCGACTTCGAGAAATCATCATGTACATTAATTTCCTATCCGATTACTCGACCTTGACTCCCGTCGAACTGAAGACCAACAATTTTTCTTTTCAATGGTACGTAGGAAGCGTAAGAGTTGATCTTTTTCATATTTCATTTCATCGATGGGAATATCCAACGTTTCCGTTCTAACGAATCGTGTTCGCGTACCGTGCGACAAAGGTATCACAAGCTGCCCGAGGTATTCGAGCAACACCGAGAAATAGTAGCGAGCAAGACCGGCGAATATCAGAAAACTCTGCGAAAAAGAATCGAGCAATTCGAACGGGAGCTCCAGGTCTACGCAAAGCAGTGCGACGAATTGCAGTATTGGGGAAACATAGAGGAGATCTATCGATATAAAAAGAAGGCTGATCGGCTGGAAAATAAATTGTTCGCCGCGATGAACGCTATCGATAGATTCAACGAAGAAGAAGAATTATTTGGTTGGGAGTTGTCGCAGTATCCGTTGCGGAAAGAGGTCAGTCGTTTCTGCTTTCGAGGTTCGAGCATGTACAATTACTTTTCCAGATGCGTTTTTAGACTGCGGACAAACTTATGCCATTCAAGAAACTGTACGACGCTGGTTGCGAGTTCTTAACGAATTACGACGCATGGATGAATTCTATGGTGGGCAGCCACGATCCCGAGGAAATCGACGCGGCTACGGGAATCGCTTACCGTACGATTTATAGACTGGAAAGATCCATCCAAGAGCCGATTGGAAAGAAACTTGCGGAGACGGTGCGCACGCGCATCGAAGAGTTCAAAGAACACATTCCTATAATAACTACTCTTGGAAATCCATCGATGAAGAGTCGTCATTGGGAATTGGTTTCCGAGATAGTTGGTTTCCCCATAAAGGTCGATCAGTCGATGACGCTCGCCAAGGTATAAGTCGATTTCGTTTCCCTGATCTTCCCGCTAACTATTCGCAAGAAAACTACATATAATATTGCTATATGTGTGTATGTCCAACCGATATTCTTCGGCGAACACAGATTCTCGATTACGGTTTGCTGGATTACGTCCCGAAGTTCGAAGGGATCTCGGAAGCGTCGTCGAAGGAGGGTAGCTTGGAGAAGGCCCTTCTACGAATGCACGAAGACTGGGAAGACATCGCGTTCACGGTGAATCCTTACCGAGACACCGGCACATACGTGATCGCGAGCGTCGACGACATACAATTGCTTCTCGACGATCACTTGACCAAAGCTCAAACAATGAAAAACTCTCTCTACATTCGGCCGTTCGAAAAAGAGACGCTGTAAGTATCGAGCTCGCGTCCATTCCTGTTTCTTCTTGTTCGTCGTTCCTTGTTTCTTGTTGATCGGCTTCTCTGATTCTTGCTTTCTTTCCCTGTTTTCTACGCGTATGTCGGTCGTAATGCTCGTCGCAACGATCGACCCGATTGATCGATCGATTCTCCGCTGCAACCCTGCAGAGAATGGGAGTCGAAATTACTGTTGCTGCTAGACATTATGGATTATTGGCTGCAGGTCCAAGCAACGTGGATGTATCTCGAGCCGATATTCTCTTCGGCCGATATTCAGCAGCAAATGCCGGAGGAAGGTCGGCGATTCAGCGCGGTGGACAAAGTACGTTTCGTTCTTTTATGGATTTATGTATACAGTATGTATGTAGGTCCTACATTGTAGGAGTGGTATGCTTACGATTAGGTCAACGCACAGTGGTCGAAAATCGTCAAATCGCGACTAAAATAGGAAGATGTGCTTCAATTTAGTTCAAAATTAATACTTTGCGGGTTTTCGGGTCACTGATTATGAATCTGATACCAAAATTACAAAAAACAAAATGGCGGATGCGTAACCCAAAAAATTATTGTACTCTCTTGAAAATTAGTATTCCCATATTTCTCGCGCCGTTGAATATGAATCTGATGTCCAAATGACAAAAACAAAATGGCGGGTACAACATGGCGGATGCGTAACCCAAAAAATTATTGTACTCTCTTGAAAATTAGTATTTCCATACTTCTCGCGCCGTTGGATATGATTCTGATGTCAAAATTACAAAATACAAAATGGCGGGTACAACATGGCGGATGCGTAACCCAAAAAATTATTGTACTCTTTTGAAAATTAGTATTGCCATATTTCTCGCGCCGTTGAATATGAATCTGATGTCAAAATTACAAAAAACAAAATGGCGGAACGGGTATGTGAAAAAATTACTCGATTTCCACAAGTATTTATGTAGTAATAGAATGTTTTCGGTAACTCTGATTACGATTCTGAACTTAAAATTTAAAAATACAAAACGATTTCAATTTTTGATTAATTCTTTTTAAAGTTACAAGTTAAAATTTTGTTAATAAAATGATCTAGCCAATTTTGCACACTATGGTAACACTATATCGAGTTATCCCATTGCTCGTTGCGATCTACAGATCTGGAGAGAAATTATGCAACTCGTATCGGCCGATCCTCGAGTTATGTCCGTGATTGGAATAGATAAAATGCTCGATCGTTTAAAGAAGTGCACCAACTTGCTCGATCTCATACAAAAGGGTCTGGCAGCGTACCTGGAGAAGAAGAGGTTGTATTTCCCTCGATTCTTCTTCTTGTCGAACGACGAACTTTTAGAGATATTGTCGGAAACGAAAGATCCCACGAGGTAAGAACATTGGAATTCATCGACTTGTATGTGTGCAAACGCACGTGTAGTTGTAAAGATGACGTTTTCATGTATTTGTGAATTTGAATATCTGCGTCTAGAGTGCAACCGCATCTGAAGAAATGCTTCGAAGGTATCGCAACGCTAAGCTTCACTTACGATATGGAGATAACCGCCATGAGATCGTCCGAGGGAGAGGAGATTATCCTCGAGAACATCATTTCTACCGAAGCGGCTCGAGGACAAGTGGAGAAATGGTTACTCGAGCTCGAAATCTCCATGAAAAAGAGCGTCAGAGCGCAGGTGAACAACAATTTTGATATCCTAACGATTCCTAGTCTTAACCGATTCGTCTCGTCGACACTTCGAACAATTTCAATAAGTACGACACGTATTCTATGTTATAGGTGATCAATGCAAAGGATGGCTACTTAAAAGAAATTCGTTCGCGATGGGCTCTGATCTGGCCTGGGCAGACTATCCTGTGTGTCAGCAAACTCTATTGGACGGCCGATGTAACAAAGGCGCTCATGCAATCTTTGGCCAGTTTAGAAAATTATGTTGCTACTTGTACGCACGAGCTGCACGAAATCGTGAATTTAGTTCGTGGAAAGTTGTCGATACAAAATCGAACAACTTTAGGTACGACTACTAAAAACAAAAAGTTTCCGGTGCTACTTAGCGGTACGCGTGTAGAAGAATGTATTCCAGTTAGCCAAATGCTGTTTCGAGCAAATTTTGCGCAATGTTTGTATCACACTATGTGAGCAAAAGGCTTGTCCATTTGGTACCAAATCCTGCTTAGAGCAGAATTTGGTCCGTATTTTGTATGAATTTGGCATCAAAACTTGTCGACAAATTCCTAGCCAAATGCGGAAACAGATGGATCGGAATTTGAGTGCAAAGTTTGCAGGCAAAATTCCATACCAAATTGGGGCCAAACCTTGGCTTCGTTACAGAGGGCAGCACTAAGTCCTTGCTCTACGAGTACATATCGAAAAAAATCAGAGTAAACCTTGCTATAGGAGGAAAAATAGAATTTCATTTAAACTTCTAAATTATACAATTTCAAGTTTCATATATTTTCAATAACGTAATTTTGTTTTCCCTCCTGCAAGCAAGGTTTATTCTTAGAACAAGGTTAGGTTCGCTCTTAGTGCGACCGACCTGCCCTCTATAACGAAACCAAGGTTTGGCTCCGATTTGGTCTTGATTTGGCATGGAATTTTGACTGCAAACTTTGCACTCAAATACCGAGCCTAATACAGAAACAGATGGATCGGTAGACAAATTTTGGTAGTAAATTCATAGCAAATTGTTTACTGTCTGCTCTCTCGTAGAAGCGTTGGTTACGTTGGACGTTCATAGCCGAGATCTGGTAAGCTCGTTGTTCGAGCAACGCGTCGACGATGCGACGGGCTTTGCGTGGTTGGCTCAACTGCGATATTATTGGAAGGTAAATCGAAACGAAACTATTGTCGATTCAAAAACAGCTTTAAAACCAATTCGAACTCGCACGAGTCCGAATTCTCGTTTGTCCCGCATCTACTTTATCTTTGTTGGTTCGCAGGACGACAACTTGGTCGCGACAATGATAAATACTTCGTTGAGATATGCCTACGAATATTTGGGCAACACGTCGAGACTCGTGATAACGCCGTTAACCGACAGATGCTACCGAACCTTGTTCAGCGCGTTAAGTTTAAATCTTGGCGGTGCGCCCGAGGGTCCCGCCGGAACGGGTAAAACCGAGACGACCAAGGATTTAGCTAAAGCCGTAGCGAAACAATGCGTCGTTTTCAATTGCTCCGAGGGGCTTGATTATATCGCGTTGGGCAAGTTTTTTAAGGTACGAATTGGCCCGATACTCGGTTTCATATAATAATATGTATACAGGGTGAGTCACCTAACGTTTGCACCTCAAATATCTTTGTTGTTTCTAAAGATACGTAAAATATGGTAAGGAGACAAAGTTGAATGGTACGATGGGGCTGACACGATGCCAAAAAAATTTTGTTTTTATGTCATTTTTTTAGAGATATCAAGGTCACCTTGACTTTTATAATGGAACCACCCTTTTTTAAACACCTACAATGATAGTCCCTTTCATTAGGAATTCAGTGACAATAATTATTCCAAGGTCATTCAAGGTCACAGACAGAGAAAAATGAATGAAAAATGAATTGTATATTTAATGAAACGTGTATGTACATTCGATTAAAATTGTTATTGTTAGGGATTGGCAAGCTCGGGAGCATGGTCCTGCTTCGACGAGTTCAATCGTATCGATTTGGAAGTATTGTCGGTTGTGGCGCAGCAAATCCTCACGATTCAACGATCCATTAACAGCGGGGACGAGCGGATAATATTCGAAGGTACCGAGATCAAACTGGATCCCACGTGCGCCGTATTCATCACGATGAATCCTGGTTACGCCGGCAGAAGCGAACTTCCGGATAATCTTAAGGCGCTGTTTCGACCGGTTGCTATGATGGTCGGTAACGACGATTAACGATAACGATTCTATGGTTCTATCGTTCGGAATGAAACGGTAAGGGAAGTATGTTGGTTGGCGTGTACAGATAACGAGATCGTTTCAGGTTCCCGATTACGCTTTGATAGGCGAGAACACGTTGTACTCTTACGGGTTCTATAAAGCACGCCCGCTGTCGGTGAAAATCGTGACCACGTACAGACTTTGTTCCGAACAACTGTCCAGTCAAAATCATTACGATTACGGGATGAGAGCGGTGAAATCGGTTCTCGTAGCGGCTGGCAATCTCAAGATAAAGTACCCTGACCAGGACGAAGAGATTATCGTGTTGCGCAGCATCAAAGACGTTAATTTGCCGAAATTCCTGAGCGAAGATGTACCGCTGTTCAATGTGCGTATCCGTGTCCTGCCGGAACCGGATTACACCGATCTAAATGCGTGCGCTCAGGATGCGTGCTCAGCATTGAATCTCCAATGCACGCCAGTCTTTTTGGAAAAGATACAACAGATGTACGAGATGATGATCGTCAGACATGGATTCATGATCGTTGGGCTTGCATTCGGTGGAAAAACTTCAGCTTACAAAGTTCTGGCGGACGCGCTAAAGCTGTGCGAGGAGCGAGTAGGTTTCTCAGTTAACCTCTTGCCTTTGTTGTTCAGAATTTCTTACTAAAATATATTTTCGGTTCGGAAATGTTATTTTAAGTAGAAAGAACTGAACGACATACGCAATTAAAAGGAGCATAAGGCATAAGGCAAAAGGTTAATTGGCGAGATTGCATCAGATTCGAATATTATCGATCCTTAATCGCATTCCCGTGTTCCCGTAGAATTTGATAAACGAGCATCGCGTGGACATTTTCACGATCAATCCGAAAGCCGTAACGTTAGGCCAATTGTACGGGCAATTCGATCCAGTTTCTCACGAATGGTCCGACGGCGTTCTAGCCATCAGTTATCGTTCTTTTGCCACTTCCACGAGCAAAGATCGTAAGTGGTTGATCTTCGACGGTCCTATCGACGCGATCTGGATAGAAAGTATGAATACGGTGCTCGACGATAACAAGAAGCTTTGCTTGATGAGCGGGGAGATTATTCAATTAGCCCCGTACACGAATCTGATATTCGAAACGATGGATTTGGAAGTGGCCTCGCCGGCCACTGTCTCCCGGTGCGGTACGAAAGCTCTTCCTTTTGATGTACAGTGATCTCTTTATATATGTCGCCAAGGCCTGGATGATAGGCGTCGCGGAACCATCCCCACTACCGCGAGGTATAGCTCGTGAGATGCCACAGAGCTGGCAAGACCCGTGTTGTTGACATATATCGAGAATTCACTGTACACTTATTTATTTGAACCGTTTTGTCCACGAAACGGCACAATTTTCACGAAATCGATGGAACGGCGTCTGATCCAGGCATGATCTACATGGAGCCGGGAGCGTTGGGCTGGGAACCGTTTCTTGAATCTTGGATAGCCGATACTCCATCGGTGATGGACGAGTGGTTCAAAAATTATTTGTATCGATCGCTTTTCCGAAGATTTTGCGATCCCTTGCTCCACTGGTTACGGCACAGTGACGTTCAGGTGTGCCTTCCGAGCAAAATTTATTTGTTTCTTTTCTTTCTCTTGCATGTTTACTCTCCGGTTGTTTGTCGTGCAACAGGAAATATGTCCGATGCCGAATGCGAATCTTGTGCGTTCTCTGACTTACATGATGGATTGTTTCATCGACGAATACTATGACGAGAAGGTAGCAAAGGATATCAGCGAGCTGGATCTTCGAGCACAAGTCGAGGTTAATTTGAAACGCGATTGCAATTCTGTCCGAATCGTAGGAACTGTGTAAGTCTTGATCTAAACCGGATCCTCCGTGCTTCGACATAGCTCGTGAGTAGAGCTATTATTTTTTTTTTTTTTTTGTGACCTTGTCGACCTTGCCGAATGTAGAAACGTGTAAACACGGACCAGGCGGCCGAAAGCGCACTACATACTACATTAACACTAGGTTTACGGAGCACTAAAAATGACTATTTTACATTTCCTTATAAAAATAACATGAATATATCTATCAAAATCTGTAACCATTTTTTAAGTAATATATACCTAGAGAAATCAATTTGCTAAATAATTCCTCACGGATCCATGTTCGCAATCTCAATATTCGTGAATTAAAAATATTAGAATCCTAGTGTTAACGTCATTTTGAGGAGGTGTTCTAGTTTAGACTTTCATTTTTCTGGTCTTTTTAGGAAATTTTCTACAAAAAAGAAAAAAATATAAGTTTCTTAATATCGGCAATTTGCATACATATTTATTTATACTCTACGAATGTTCACAATTTTTTAAAGTGAAAATGATCCTAAAAGATTCCCTAAAAAGATCAGAAAAGTGAAAGTCTAGACCAAAATAGCCCCTTAATCAGAAAAATTCCAGAAATAAATAAAAATAAAGAATGTTTACACTTTACACTGCTCGGCGACCGAGTATGCCCCCCAGTGGAGGGGATAGGCGAACTGACTAAGATCGTGTAGGTCCGTTTAGATCGAGACTTTACTGTATGTGCTACCGAAACCAAAATGTTCTCGAAACGTTTTCAGGGCTCGTTTTTCTTCTCGTGTATCTGGGCTCTAGGAGGGACGATGAAAGGACAGTACAGGGAACAATTCAGCGTTCTTTATCGCGGTTTTCTCGAGAAAGATTTCCCTCCGAACCTGATGGAAACGTTTAGATTGCCAAAGCCGATAGAACCTCCTCTGAAGCCGTATATATTTTTGATGCCACGGGACGGATTGGTCTTCGACTACAGATTCATCAAGGAGGTGAGACTAGCGAGAAAGAAAAGAAACGAGTCGAGAGGCTTTCGTTATCATAGGTAAACGAGTAATCGAATCTCTCGTTGCAGGGTAAAGGAAAGTGGAGATTATGGACCGACGAACTATTGGACGGACCGTCGATTCCTCGCGACGTCCCCGTGAATCAGATAATAGTGCCGACGGTGGAAACGGTACGGTACACGGCTTTGTTCCGAATGTTGACGAACAAGGAAAAGCCGGTGCTGTTCGTAGGTCCGACCGGTACAGGAAAGTCTGTTTACATAATTGACTTTCTACTGAAAAAGAACAATCCTGCGGTGAACAAGCCGCTGATCATAAACTTTTCCGCGCAAACTACGGCGAACCAGACCCAAGACACGATCCTGACGAAACTCGACAGGAGAAGGAAAGGTGTGTACGGTGCACCCATAGGCAAACGTTGGATCGTCTTTGTCGATGATCTTTCGATGCCTTCGAAGGAAATTTACGGCGCGCAACCTCCCATCGAGCTGTTAC
The DNA here is from genome assembly GCF_050948215.1 of Halictus rubicundus. NCBI lineage: Eukaryota > Metazoa > Arthropoda > Insecta > Hymenoptera > Halictidae > Halictus > Halictus rubicundus. The sequence continues at coordinate 5,525,964 of NC_135155.1, forward strand.
GTCAGTGGCTGGATCATGGAGAGTGGTATGCTCGCTCGTACTTCGAATTTCGATGTCCCGTGAGGCCCTGGTCTCCGCTCGAGTGAGAATGTGGTACACTGTAACGCTAAATAGATCAGCATATACGTACACGAGGATGAGCCTTTGGCTAAAAGATAAATCTAGAGCGCTAGCCCCCTCAAAAGTCCTATTTTTGCGGTTCCTAGGCAAAATTTGGAATATTCGGCGGAATGTAGGAGTTAAGTGACGAGGTTAGGCTCTCCGGCGATCGTCACGCCATGAACGGCCGCTGGGAGAAACTCGAGTAAGAGTGTCGCAACGCTAGAATATTGCAAATTACGACTAAAAAACGCAAAAGTAGGACTTTTGAGAGGGCAAGCTTAAAGATTTATCTTTTATCTTTTCACCACGGGAAAGGCCCATCTTTGCATTGTTGAGAAATGGTTTGCGGACTCCCGGACCCTTGCAATCCTCGTGTATATGCGGCTCTAGCGTTGCGAGTGTGCCACACTCCGGCCGGAGACCAGAGCCGTAAGACCTGTAAGTATCGTCGAGTTCATTGCAGGTACGATAGAAGAGACAAGTCGATGGTGAAGCTGATCGACGTTCAGCTGATGTGCGCGATGGCTCCGCCTGTCCAGGGTGGGAAGGACGTTACGCCACGATTCAAGAGACATTTTGTCGTCCTAACGATATCGGAATTCGAGGACATGGTAATGACGATGATATTTAGCAAGATCGTTCTCTGGCATCTCGACACAAGGTTCGATTGTCCTTTGAATCTCTACATCGTACCTATCGATATTTTTCCCAGGTTATTTGACAATTTTTTCATCGTATCGTAGAGGCTTCAGTAAAGAATTCGATCCGTGCATCGACGAAATTGTCCTAGCTACGTTGGACGTGTACAAAGAAAGCGTTTGCAATCTGCTGCCAACGCCCACGAAATGCCACTACGTCTTCAATCTTCGAGACTTTTCCAGAGTCATACAGGTCTGAGTTGAGTCTGGGTCTGGTTTGGTTTGGTTTGGTTTGTTTTGGTTTGGATTGTTTTGATTTGGGTGTCCTAGCGACTCGAATGACCCATCCGTCCTTAGGGTGTATTGCTGTCAGTTCCCGAGACAATGTCGACTCTAACAAGCATGAGAAGACTCTGGGTTCACGAAGTACTCCGAGTGTTTGGAGATCGATTGATCGATCAAGAAGATTTATCTTGGCTAGTGGAACAAATACGCGTTACCTTGAAGAATCGTATGGACGTGGTTATAGAAGATCTGTTCGAGGAGCTACTCCCCCCGAAAAAGTCGGTGAGCGAACGGAAAGCGATCGACGATAGGCCAATTTCTACGGATATCCGATTGTTCTCGATTTGATTCGGGTAGCCGTTATTACCGTATTTCCGGTATTCCGCAGAATGACCAACCAAGTCAACCTATCACCGAGCTGGAACTTCGTAATTTGGTGTACTGCGACTTTGCAGACGCAAAAATGGATGCTCGTCTCTACCAGGAGGTGCCCGACCTCGAGGTGTTGCGAGAAACGGTGGAAACTTATTTGTCCGAGTACAACACGATGAGCAGGAAACCGATGAATTTGGTTTTGTTCCGGTTGGTACTATTAGAGATACAGATTAACTGTAGCACTCGTGGAGTCTCAAGGGGGACTGCATTGAATGCTTGACTGTAACTGAAAATACTGCATCATTACGTGCCAATTAGTTCTGTAATTCGATTCTCAGTTCTGGGATTATTTTTGTTATTTTGTGGAGATAAAAGGAGCGTTGGGTACCGCTTCGCGTCATGGCCGCTGTACTGACAACCCGATGTGTGGCCTGGTTTTTCCTTTCCATGCACTGCAGTTTTTTTCCTATAGCAACGGGATTTCGGAATATTAAACTTAAATGTACAACCGACTACAAATAATTTTTTGAGAAATTTTCACCCAAGAAAAATGGTCCCAATTCAAAGTTTTCTAACCTGTGGATTCGACGAGCCCCCCTCTTGGGAGTGCTATGGTTAAGCAACGAGAAACACTGATCTCGTGTCGGAGGAACGATTTCACGAATCATTTTCATGGAACACGTTAGATTCGCGATCGAGCATTTGTCTCGCATCTCTCGCATCATCAAACAACCACGAAGTCACGCTCTTCTCGTCGGTGTCGGAGGTTCGGGAAGACAGTCGTTGACCAGATTGGCGTCACATATAAGCGACTACGACGTCTTCCAAGTCGAAGTCACTCAACAATATGGAGCTCACGCGTGGCACGAAGACGTCAAGGGAATTATGAAGCGCGTCACTGCTTCCGAACTGCACTCGACCTTCATCTTCTCCGATACTCAGATCAAGGAGGAGAGCTTTTTGGAGGACATTAGCAATATGCTCAACTCCGGAGAGGTAACCTAAAGATGCGATACGATAAAATGCGATCGATTCCACCGAGCGATTAGTCCTCTTATTTCTTATTAGATACCAAACATATTCATGGCCGATGAACTTGCGGAGATATCCGAGCAGATGAAGCAAATAGATAGACAACGCGATCGGTCCTTGCAAACGGACGGGAGCGCGGTGGCTTTGTTCAATCTCTTCGTTCAGATAATTCGCGATCAGTTGCACATCGTAGTAGTAATGTCGCCGATCGGCAACAATTTCCGAAATCGAATCAGAAAATTCCCAGCGTTGGTCAATTGCTGCACCATCGACTGGCTCCAGGTAGGAACACGGTAAATTGAGCGTATTAATTACACGTAGGCATACTCTTATACAGGGTGCTCGACTACAAGTGTGAGAATATTTAAGGGCTGGTTCTCCAAGGCAATATAAGACGAAAATGAAGAATTGCGATTTCGGCTTCATTTTATAGTTATTATCAATTTAAAATCCCCGCCTAAAATGCGGCAACCCGGCCAACAGAGGTGTACGGTTGCGTACGTCATAGAGGCGCGCTATAGTCACACATCAAAGGGGGTCCTCGCTCGCACCTAATGGTTAGGTTTTGACGTCATCAACTTTAGCTCATAATTCGGCTAGACCCGGAAGTGCATGTGGAGTAGTGTTCCTGATTTCTCAACATTTTTCATTTTTCGAGAAATGAGAAATAAGACTATATTTCTCGAAAATTGGGAAACTTATAATATTTGGAATATCGTTAATAATATTTATCGAAAGGGCAAAAAACTTTAACTCAGTGTTTATTCCTGTTCAATATGTACATAACTTTAAAAACAAGGAAAAAATAGACGCTAAATATAAACGATATATTTATTTATTTAAAACCAAACTTATAAAGTGAAACATTACGCTTTTGTTTTGAAATGACTTCTTAAGAAGCATAATGCGTCTAATGTAGAATCAGACAATCTACTTCTTTTTTTTTGTAACAAAATCTGTAGCCGTAGAAAAATGTCTTTCATTTTGTGTGGATGTTGGCTTTATCGTATACAGAACATCCAAAAGTTGCTGAAGATTGGGTGTCCTTTTGGGTGTGCATTACCTCACGTCGACATGCATACGCAACAATTATTATAAGTTTTCACATTGCAAGCATGCATACGTAGGCATTGATATGCTGCCTGTAGATATGCTTATACGTACGCGATTGATTAGTAATATGCAATTTGAGTTAACTGAAAATTCATTTCAGAAAATATGTTACAAAATAAACGAGATTCATAAGAATTTTCCTCGATTTAAATTTCTCGAGAAATACTGGAAATAATCAATTATAAAATTTCTCGACACTAGTGTGGAGTGACTTTTAAATCCACGGTTACATCCAACGATTTACATCCGCATTTCTGCTGAATTTCTGCCAGGTGACTTCTTGCGAGGCCCGCGGAGTGTCTGTCACATGATACGAGACTGTCGCGCCCTCTGTGACGTACGGAACATACATCTCTGTCGGTCGGGTTGTCTTTTATATGATCTTATATTGTCTTAGAGAACCACCCCTTTTTCTGGCACCTGTAGTCGAACACCCTGTAGATCTCATGCTACCTAGGTACAGTAAAGTAGAATAGTATAGAATAGAGTAGAATAGAATAGAATAGAAACTATTTGACTTGACCTTGAACTTGATTTGACTTGTGTCCGCAGCCGTGGCCAGAAGACGCTCTGTTGGCGGTCGCGACCAGATTCTTGTCGATGATCGACTTGACGGATCACGAACGAATGGCTGGAATCGACATGTGCCAATTCTTTCACGTGTCCACTGAGACTCTGAGCACCGAGTTTTTCGTACGATTGAACAGACACGTTTACGTCACACCGACATCCTATCTGGAAATGATAAACACTTTCAAAGATTTGCTAGGGAAGAAACGCGAGTAAGTAATTTACCGGATAAATCGTAATTATGTGCATATTAATCGATATTACACCCGCTGAACCATAACTTTGTTGGATTTCATTGTTCTTCAACGTCAAACAGGGCGATAACCACGGCAAAGACTCGATACGAGGCTGGTTTGAGTCAGTTGGACGATACGCAACATCAAGTCGCGACGATGCAGGAGACTCTGAGATCGTTGCAGCCGCAATTGATCATCGCCACGCAAGACGTTGAGAAGATGCTGCTCGACGTGGACAAGGAAAGGCAAGAGGTGGCAGAATTCGAAAGGATCGTGAAAATCGATGAGTCCGCAGCCCAGGTTCGAAGAAACGATCGAAATTTCTTCCGAATTTCTTCAGACTTTATTCCGTTTCTAAGATTGTCGTTGGTGTTTGAAAACTTACAGGTTTACGCGAGCGAAGCGTCTGCGATTAAATCCGAGTGCGACGCCGATTTGGCCCAAGCAATGCCGATCTTGAAACGCGCTCAAGCAGCTTTGGATACATTGACCACCGCCGACATAGCTATAGTTAGGGCAATGAAACAACCACCGTACGGAGTTAAACTGGTCATCGAGACCATTTGCGTTCTAAAGGTTGTCGTTTCGCCGTTCTACTAACGCTAGATTTACGGAGTACTAGAATTGAGTATTTTACATTACTTTATAAAAATAAGAAGAATGTGTCTATCCAAGTTTTCAGCAATTTTTTAAATAACACATACCTAAAGAAATAAGTTTGTTGAGTAACTCCACGTAGATGTATCTTCACAATCTTAATAATCGTAAATTAAAAATTTTAGAACCCGTCATTTTGAAGGGTCCCGTAAACCTAGCGTTAATTTCTGCTATTATACACATAGAATAATATTTATCTGTTTTCGTTTTCGTACTCGTTTCCGTTTCCATGATACGCCGCGCGCCGTACAGCAAGTGAAACCTCAAAGAGTTCAACAACCCGACGGTACGCACGCCGACGACTATTGGAAGGCGGCGTTGCGAATGCTGAGCGACGCAAAGTTTCTCGATTCTTTGCTCAATTTCGACAAGGACAACATACCGGACAGCGTGATCGATAAAATCCGTAAACAATACCTGACCAATCCGGACTTTGATCCCGAAAAGGTCAAGAAGGTGTCGACGGCGTGCGAGGGACTCTGCCGATGGGTGTACGCGATGTCGGAGTACGATAAAGTATCGAAAGTTGTCGCCCCGAAGCGAAGGGCTCTCGCGGAAGCTGAAGAGGTTTACGACAACGCTATGAGCACTCTGCAGGAAAAACGGGAACAATTGCGCCAAGTGCAGGTTCGTAATCGATTACGGGAAGACATACTCTGAACTAAGTAAACCTTTCCGACCTGTTCCGTTCTACATATCAATGTTGCTTCTTCTTCTTTTTTGGTCTTTTTTCTGTAGGAAAGATTAAGGGGCCTGGAAGAACTTTTGGAACAACGGAGGGCGGCTTTTCAAGCCATGTCCGATAAGGTAACCGACTGCGAGACCAAATTGAAACGCGCCGAGGATTTAATTGGCGGATTGGGCGGAGAATACACGCGTTGGTCGGAAACTGCGCGCGCTTTAGGCGAGAGGTAGGTCGATTCGCGATCTTCTCTATCGCATATTCTGATGTTCACGCTGGTTGTACATACTTGCGCATATGTATACGTCCGAGTATAACCGAATGAAATTTCTCTCTATCTCGTACTCGATAGGTACCATCGATTGACGGGAGACGTTGTGATCGCGTCGGGCGTCGTAGCATACATGGGCCCTTTCACGATGACGTTTCGTATTCGACAGATCGCCACATGGATCAAACGTTGCACCGACTTGCAAGTGATTTGCACTCAAGAGTTCCAATTACGGGACATCCTCGGAGATCCAGTTCTAATAAGATCTTGGAACATTTTCGGTTTACCGAGCGACGCGTATTCCGTCGATAACGGTATTATCGTCACGTAAGTTTTCCCAAATGAATTTCGTTTCGGGTTTCTTTTTTCGGTTGGTGCTGAAAGTCGACCACACAATTGTAAGAGTGAACCTAGTAAGCAGTTTGCTATGAACTCGCCACCAAAAGTTGTCTACAAATTCCGATCTATTTCCACATTAGGCTCGGTATTTGAGTGCAAAGTTTGCAACCAAAATTCCATGTCAACTCAAGACCAAATCGTGGCCAAACGTTGGCTTCGTTATAGAGGGCAGTTCGGTCGCACTAAGAGTGAACCTAACCTTGTTCTAAGATTAAACCTTGCTGTAGAAGGGGAAACGGAATTAAATTATTGAAAATATATGAAGCTAAAAATTATATAACTTAGAAATTCAAATAAAATTCTATTTGTCCTTCTACAGCAAGGTTTACTCCGATGTTGCCCGTACTGGTAGAGCTAGGACTTAGTGCGGCCGACCTGCCCTCTACAACGAAGCCAAGGTTCGGCCCCAATTTGGCATGGAATTGTGCCTGCAAACGTTGCACTCAAATTCCGATCCGACAGGAAGGAGTGAGAGACAGAGATAGATAAATAAATAGAGAGAAAGAGAAAAAGAGAGTCGGGTTGATTTATTCGCGTCGACTACTTAGAAACGCGAGAAGATGGCCACTGATCATAGACCCCCAGGGACAAGCCAACAGATGGATCAAAAATATGGAAAGACAAAATAATTTAAATATTATCCGTCTGAGTCAACCCGATTACGGCCGAGTGTTGGAGAACGCGGTGCAGTTTGGACAACCTGTGCTTTTAGAACACGTCGGCGAAGAAATAGACGCCGTTCTCGAACCGATTCTACTGAAAGAGACGTTCAAACAGGGCGGAGCAATTTGTATAAAGTTTGGCGACTCGATCGTCGAGTATAACGCCGATTTTAAGTAGGTATTTCCACGCAGGACAGACGATCCACTACCTTGCGTACTTTAATACCCACGAAAGAAAAAAATCGTGTTCGGGTTGTCTCGTTCGCAGATTGTACATCACCACTAGATTACGAAATCCGCACTACTTACCGGAGATAGCGGTCAAAGTGACGCTATTGAACTTTATGATAACGACCACTGGACTAGAGGATCAATTGTTGGGTATCGTGGTGGCAAAAGAACGACCGGATTTGGAATCGGAGAAAAATGCCTTGATCGTACAGGGAGCTACGAACAAAAGGTTGGTTACTCTCGAAACACAGTCGATACTTGAAACCGTTGAGATTCTCCCATCGATCGTGCGTATCGCTTTCCAACGTTCCTCAGACTTCTGAAAGAAACGGAGGACAAAATCTTGGAAATATTATCGATAGCCGAAGGGAATGTATTGGAGGACGAAGAGGCTATCGAAGTTTTAACGTCGTCCAAAAATTTGAGCGACGACATACAAGTTAAGCAGGCAGCCGCCGAACAAACGGAGATATCGATCGATGCTGCTAGATTGCAATACACCGCTATCGCGGTCCACTCGACTGTGCTTTTCTTTACCACCGGTATCGTATCCTATCGTAGTCTATGTAGAATCATGTGGAGTACAGAGTATATGCAAGATTCTTCATACAGTCTGTTCCACAAGAGCGTGGACGCGATATCTGAGTGCAAATAAATCTTTTCTGTAAAAAAGGTTGTACTAATGTGTCGAATCACCATCATTGGCGATTATTGCTTCACAACGTCTGGGCATACTTTCAACCAGCTTTGCAGCGTATGAGACAGGAAGAGATCTCCATATTTCTCGAATACGGCGAACTAGCGTTTGTACTTCATGAGAGACCAAAAATTTTCGATTGGATTGGCATCGGGGGACTGGCCAATCCAACACGTTGACACCATTCGCTGTTTTCCATTCCGTTTACCGTTTTCCATTTAGCGTACACGGCACTCATCTCGAAATGACTTGAACTTCTCAGTGACAGAAATGATACTAAGAGAATTGGGGATATTGCGTATTAGAGGAGACATTGTATGTTTGGACTGGCACAATCTTTGCTGTATTGGGTATCAAATTTTGCAGATATCGCGTCCACGCTCTTGTGGAACAGACTGTAGATACATAAATGCTCGTTTTAATAATCGCGAAGGTATGCTGGCGAACGTGGACCCAATGTATCAATACTCGTTGCCGTGGTTCGTGAATTTGTACGAGATGGCCATCGACAACACGGAACCAGCGGAAACCGTCGAACAACGACTTTCCGATCTGATCAAGTATTTCACCTTTTCCCTTTACACGAACGTCTGCCGATCTCTGTTCGAGAAGGACAAGTTACTGTTCTCGTTGCTGTTGACGATCAATTTGATCGAGCAACGCGGGAAACTGTCCTTGCCGCAGTGGATGTTTCTCTTGACCGGCGGAATCAGTATCGACAATCCACACGCGAATCCGACAAATTGGCTGCCGTCCAAACAATGGAACCAACTGTGCAATCTCGACGAAGTACACGGTTTCACGGTACGTATCCCGAAGAGATAGTCGTCGAAGACGAGTTTCCGCGCGGCAGTGGTAGTCCAATTTTTCATTGTTCGGGCATCATTTGTACAGGGGATTCGGAAGGACTTCACCGCCAACACCGGAGAATGGAAAAACTTGTTCGACTCGAAAGAACCGCAAAACAGCCCGATCCCTTCGCCGTATGCCAACTTGAACTCATTCGAGAGGCTGTTGGTGCTGAGATGTATTCGTCCGGACAAGATCGTTCCAGCGATACAAATTTTTGTCGAAGGTATCTCGCGATAGCAGGATAAGGGACCCAATTACTGTGCCTATATTAATTATAAAAAAGAGATATTACATTTTTTTTCATTAAAATCATTGAATATGTTATATATCGCTTTCTTTTAATATTCATTATGCTGTAAAAATAAGGATAATTAATATAAGCACAGTAATTGGGTCCCTTAACACTAGGTTTATGGGTCCCTTCAAAATGACGGGTTCTAATATTTTTAATTTACGATTATTGAGATTGTGAAGATACATCTACGTGGAATTAGTCAACAAACTTATTTCCTTAGGTATACAAGGTGTCCCAGCTAACTTGACCACCTTGAATATCTTGCTTAGTGTTAGTAATAGAAAAAAACGTCATTTTTTTCTAGATATCGAGGTCATCCATTTTTTTTAATGGAACTATATATCTTTTTTATCGCGATGTAATAGTAGGGGTGAAGACCTCTTCAATGACATATTATACAATGACCTTCGTGTGACCTTGGGTATGAAAAATCCAAAAAGCATTATAGGTATTATCAGTGATTAGTTTACTATACTAATTGGTTTGATTGAACTACTCTATTTCAATAAATGTTGGAAATGATGACCATAGTTTGCAATACATTGTTGTACACGGAAAATAAATGATTCTCTGGCTCTTCTAATAGTTTCATTGCTAATATTGGAACATGCAGCTTCATATCTTCGGCTGTTGTTGGAACATGTTCATAAACAATACTCTTAAGTGTTCCCCATAAAAAGAAATCTATCGGAGTTAGATCAGGTGACCACGGAGGCCATAAAACGTTTGCGCCTCGCCCAATCCAACATTGAGGAAACTTTTCGTCTAATATTTGACGGGCTATACTTGTGTTTCGTGTCGGACATCCGTTATGCTGATACCACATCTCGATCCGTCGAGCTAATGGTATTTCTTTCGATAGGTGAGGCAAATCTTCAGTTAAAAAATTGGCATATTTTTTACCATTTAGTGTACCATTAACACCAAACCAATCAGAGTAGTAAATTAATCACTGATAATACCTGTAATGCTTTCTGGATTTTTCATACCTAAAGTCGCACGAACGTCATTGCATAATATGTCATTGAAGAGGTCTTCACCCCTACTATTAAATCGCGATAAAAAAAATATATAGTTCCATTAAAAAAAAATTGATGACCTTGATATCTAGAAAACAATGACCTTGAAAAAAGTTTTTTCCGAATCATTATATTGCCTCTTCGGTTAGGATAATATTGCCCTATAACGTTTTTTTCTATTACTAACACTAAGCGAGATATTCAAGCTGGTCAAGTTAGCTGGGACACCCTGTGTATTATTTAAAAAATGGCTGAAAATTTGGATAGTCACATTCTTCTTATTTTTATAAAGTAATGTAAAATACTCACTTTTAATGCTCCGTAAACCTAGTGTTAACCTAAAATCCGTAAAATTCGCAGAACGTGTGCGAAGAACGATCGAATCGAATGTTTCAGCGGAACTAGGTTCGCAATTTGTCGAGCCACCGCCGTTCGATCTCGCTTCGTCTTATGCCGATTCGAATAGCTGTACTCCGCTGGTGTTCGTGTTGACGCCTGGAACGGATCCTGCACAGTTGTTGCTCACGTTCGCGGATGATCAGGGATTCTCTGCGAATCGGCTGTTTTACCTTTCTCTTGGACAAGGTACATACAGATTCGTAGATTAGCTCGAGAGTTAGAACTGTAGAACTCGATTGGATCTACCTGTTGCGTTCTATTCGGCAGGTCAAGGACCGGTTGCCGAAGAGACGATTCAGAAAGCCGTGATGGTCGGTAATTGGGTCGTCCTGCAAAATTGTCACCTGGCGGTCAGCTGGATGTCCACCTTGGAGAAAATTTGCGAGGGTTTGATGCCCGATACTATTCATTCCGAGTTTCGACTGTGGCTGACGAGCTATCCTTCCGAGCACTTTCCTTCCTCCGTTTTGGAAAACAGCGTCAAGATGACGAACGAGCCACCGAAAGGGCTCCGAGCCAACATCCTCAGATCTTATACGAACGATCCGCTCAGCGATCCCGACTTTTTCGAATCTTGCTCTCAGCCCGAATACTTCAAAAAGCTTCTCTATTCCTTATGCTTCTTCCACGCGATCGTACAAGAAAGACGAAAATTCGGCCCCATCGGTTGGAACATCATGTACGAGTTCAACGAGACCGATCTACGGATCAGCGTACTACAGTTGCATCTATTCCTCAATCAGTTCGAAGACGTTCGATTCGACGCGATCAAATATTTAACCGGTGAATGCAATTATGGCGGCAGAGTGACCGACGAGTGGGATCGTAGAACTCTCAACACCATACTATCAAAATTTTATTGCAAGTGAGCCCTTTCTGCGCGTATGTGTGTTCTGTGTTTTTTTTTCGGTAATCGGTTTAATGGTCGTTTAATGGCGTTTTAGAGAACTACTCTCCAACGAAATGTACTACTTTGACGACACCTCGACTATATATTACTGTCCAACCGTTCGAGAACACGAAGCATTCGTCGAATACACGAGGACTTTGCCTCTGATCGTTGCACCGAGTGTCTTTGGTATGAACGAAAATGCTGACATTATCAAAGACCAGCAAGAAACGGGTACTCTGTTTTCGTCGCTGCTACTTACTCAGGTATTTTGCTAAAAGCTTCCGCGGAAATTTCTTCTTGCTGTATTTACTCGTCATATTTCGTCATGTTTTCTACTTTATTGTTACGGCATCTCGACTCACGCTACAGGATCGCGTGGTATGTATACCTTGTGTATTTCAAATTTTAGTAAGCTAGTAAGCACAAATTAATCGTCGAATCCATTTTTCGAACACCGTCGGACCGTTCAAACGGCGAATAATTGATTTGTGCTTACCGTTTCTTCCACTGTCGAACGTTTAACTTTTCAAAGTGTTATGTTGCACTTACGCCGGACGTACATATATGTATATATGTATATAGGATCGTTGGGAATCGGAAAAGGTTAGTAAGCCCGTAGGATAAACGTAATCGAAGTACCTACATAATTATTATTTACCTATACATACGATGGCTGGAGCTTTAATAGTGACAACTCTGCTGTGGAAGCGAATTGAGATTACGCCTTGCCTATCTTACAATAAATGGACTCTTCCTTCCGAATCGAAGCACATGCGTTATGGCGAGAAAAAGATAGCCCTCTATGAGTTACCGATCTAATCTCATTCGATTCCTAACTGTTCCCGAGATTATCAAAGATTATGCAAGCAATAGATCGCTCCATCAGAACAAGCGCTGCTAATGGCATACTGCGACTTCCACATCGCTGACAACGACTTGTTGACAATGCTGGTACCTATGTATATTGAAGGACTGTAGTAGTTTCACACATGTATCATTTTCGTATTATTAATAAATAAATAGTTGCCAGTATTAAAGTTCCAACCCTCGTATAATAGATATATACAGGGTGAGTCACCTAACGTTTGCACCTCAAATATCTTTGTTGTTTCTAAAGATACGTAAAATATGGTAACTTTCTCTGTCTGTGACCTTGAATAACCTGGGAATAATTATTGTCACTGAATTCCTAATGAAAGGGACTATCATTGTAGGTGTTTAAAAAAGGTGGTTCCATTTTAAAAAGTTAAGGTGACCTTGATATCTTTACAAAAATGACATAAAAACACCATTTTTTTGGCATCGTGTCAGCCCCATCGTATCATTCAACTTTGTCCTTACCATATTTGACGTATCTTTAGAAACAACAAAGATATTTGAGGTGCAAACGTTGGGTGACTCACCCTGTATGTGTAATATTTGTACATGCATTTCGTATAGTATCATAACATTATCATTATACGATAATAGACGCACTTATAGACGAGTACTTCTAAAAATGCAGAAACGCAAAACTTCGAACTGGACGATTACAAGAAATTTGCATCTGTTGGTAACAGGAAACAGAAAAGTTGGGTACCGGAGAAACTTCAAACGACGAGATAGTACGTGGCATCGCGAGCGATATTTTGAACAGACTGCCTGCCGATTTCGATCTCGCGCTGACGCTAGAAAAATATCCAACGTCTTACGAACAAAGCATGAACACAGTTTTGGTTCAAGAGATGGGCAGATTCAACAAGCTTCTTCGCTGCGTGAAAATTAGTTTGGAGAATATTCAAAGGGCCGTCAAAGGTTTCGATCGATCACCTTCATTTTCGACACTCGACACTCTGATCACCGATGTTCAAACGATATGTAACTATAATTTACGATCCTATTCTATCCCCAGGCTTTATCACGATGTCTGTCGAACTCGAAGGTATTTACGACGCGATACTAACCAGTAAGATACCTGCACTATGGAAGCAATACTCTTATCCGTCTTTGAAACCGCTTGGGAGTTATGTACAGGATTTGTTGCGCCGCTTGGAGTTTTTACATGTAAGAAAATAAAAGAGGAAAAAAGGACAAATTCCTTTGATTCCTTTGATAGAATTCGTTTCAATACCATGTACATACTTAAATTTCTACTTCTACAATATATCGATCCACAGAAGTGGTACCAGGACGGACCGCCGAAGACTTACTGGATCTCCGGATTTTATTTCACCCAAGCTTTTCTCACCGGGAGCCGACAAAATTACGCGAGAAAATATCAAATACCCATAGACCTTTTGTATTTCGATTTCGTTGTATTGAAAACGACCCACCCAGACGATATCCGCTCTCATCCGGAAGACGGTGTCTACGTGTACGGATTGTTTTTAGACGGTGCGCGATTCAACATGGAACAGATGGTTCTGGATGAAAGTTTACCAAAAGTGCTTTACGAAAATGTTCCTCTCCTATGGTTGATTCCCGTGAAGAAAGATGACATTAAAGAAGGAAGCACCTATCTTTGTCCAGTGTATAAAACTAGCGAGCGACGCGGAATTTTGTCAACTACAGGACATTCGACCAATTTCGTGATCGCTATGACTTTACCTACCGCAAGACCATCGGAACACTGGGTCATGAGAGGAGTTGCGATGCTTTGCCAACTTTCCGAATGAAAACCTATGTACCGACGCATACGAAATGTAATAGTTCTGTTTTAGATTTTTAAATTTACAAATAAACTCGATACGAAAGAAAGTATATACATACGAAACTATAACTATGAAATTGTATGCAATTTGAAATAAAACACAATATTTGTCCATGCTATTGATAGTCGTATCGTATACGTTGTGAGTAGTATTGTATATGTTTCATATATATTATTCGAAACAGGTTTGGGTATTAATCGATTAAAATCTCGATTGGAATTGATCGATTGAGAAAATTAGTCATCGATCACCGATTTTGAATATTGATCGTTGATCGGCGTTCGCTGATTAGAAATGTCAATTGAATTGAAATACATAAAATTGACATCGCATATATCAGAATTATTTTCATCGTGTTCATCGTTTTCATCGATATTGAAATTGCAATAACAAATAATAGAGAAAAAAAAGGAAAAAGAATTGCAACGTGTATGCTAATTACCCAGTAAGCAATCTGCCGGCAGATTGGCGCCGATTCACGTCTATTTAGTTGAACGATTTTAGTGATTCGTTCGCTAGATGGCAGTAAGATTTTCGAAACTTCAAACATTTCGCACAAGTACTTACAATTTACACCTTACCAGATCTTACGAACAAATATGTACAATTGTGAGCATAAACTTGGTACTGGCTATGTACAGTTTTGAAGAACAATAGAGAATCGACTTGAATCGTTTGTGAAAAGATATACCTATGTTATCTATCTGTACATAGCATATACACCTATACCGATACGTAAGTACACACGGACATATCAGAAGTACATACAGAGAGGAATGAGAGTGCTCACGCCCGGGGTTTCGGCGTTCCCACTTTCGTAACATCGCCGCTTTAGCATGGCACAGAACCGGTCAGTCTTTCCTGGAACAGAACCGGTCAGTCTTTTAGCATGGCACAGAACCGGTCAGTCTTTTAGCATAAAACTGAACGCACATTATTTTTTTAACCAGGATTAGAACGTACAGCTTAATTGTTTTATATGAAATATGTAACTACCATGTAAATCTTGTGTACAAAATCTCTAATTAATATAAATTAAGAATAATATTAATTGTAATGATACGTATTTTATTTTTTTCCAATTTTGTAGTTGCAAACTCTAGTTGTAAAAAATGGAAAACCCGGAAAAATTCGAACAAATACAGATCTCATATCGAAGTTTAAAAGCGACCAACCTGAATATTAATCTAATAATGAGCTATTGTCATCAACACTATCTTAAATTTTTTCATATATTTATAGCTAGTGTTATTATTAGTTAAAAAAATTTTCTTTCATGAATAAATATTTTTTCCACCTCAGCACCATAAGATTTTTACTAGATGACTTTAAAAACACATTAAACTATTTTTAAATAATTTTACTCGAAAACATTCTAGTTTACTCTTTATTTCACCGTTCTACTAATTTTTTATGGGCTGCATTGCAGCTCTGTTTAACACCCCTTTACAACCCAATACCATGGTACCATCCATATTCAAGGAAGAACAATTTTTTGCGACGATCATTGAAAAAACAAAAGTGTTTCCTTCGTTTCAGTCCTTTAGTGCGTTGGTGACATAGCGCCCAGCACACCTACCTGTGTTCTGTGTAACATCTGGAGTTTTATGGTACGCTAACAATTGCTATTGACTCGCAAGCCAGACCGTACAAGCGAATGCATCCACAACTTCCAGAGACCTGCCTCCAAAACTAATTAAAGGAAGGCTAGACATGCAGTGTGTACTAAACTCCTCAAAAGAGGCGGATTCCAGTCGCTCGTGTTATAAACCTCATTCGATACTTCATCGAAAGGGTGATCTTACATATTTCTGTAACAGTTCCAAGTGCATGCACTTTGTTCATGATACACTCTTTGTAATTATTAAATTCAATTAAATATTAAGTAAATCTTTCACGGTGCTAACGGCCCTCGCAGAGATGGGCATTATTTGGGATAAAAAATTATTTAAATGAAAATTTGAATAAAAGATACTTTATCTTTATTTGTTATTTGAAGGTTCGAATAAAAAAAAGCATCTTTATTGGACGAGTATCGGATAAATAATTTTATTCGTCGAGAATTTATAATAAAGATAATTTTTTCTATTCGAAGCGGATTTATTCGAACTTCGAATAATTTTTTCATCTTTTATCTGTATCTTTTATTCGAAGGCTTCGAATAAATCTTCGGATAACTTTTGCCAGCTCGACGAATAAACGGCGACGGCGGCTGACGAGGACCGACGAGCGCTGAACGTCGAAGACCCAGCGACTGCCAAACGGTATACAATGTAAGCGGATGGAGAATCGCGCATTATTGGCAATTTATGGTTGTATGTTTTTAATCAGAACAATATTTTAAGACGAATGAGTTGTAGAGCTTGTTCCGATCGAAATGAGTCCAAACACGACATCATTTGGACTGTCTTTAATGAGATTGTAATTTTTATCGTACCATTACGTATCAGTGAAACTTGTTCGATTACACTCGAATTTGATCTCATTTTCATCAGGAAAATCCCCTCCATTCGCTCGTCACAATTTTTTGAGGATATGTTGAAAAATCTAAAAGTTTAAACTTTCATTCGTGCGCGATTCTCCATCCGCTTACATTGTATGTCGTCTGTCTTCGCTGAGTCTTTGATGCTCGGCGCTCGGCAAAAGTTATTCGAAGATTTATTGGAAGCCTTCGAATAAAAGATATAGATAAAAGATGAAAAAATTATTCGAAGTTCGAATAAATCCGCTTCGAATAAAAAAAATTATCTTTATTCGTCGGATAAATTCTCGTCGAATAAAATTATTTATCTGATACTCGTCGAATAAAGATACTTTTTTTATTCGAACCTTTGAATAACGAATAAAGATAAAGTATCTTTTATTCGAATCGTTATTTAAATAATTTTTTATCTAAATAATGCCCAACTCTGGTCACAGGTGCCTTTTGGAAGGACAGCCCACCTGTTATCTAAACATTCTTTTAAAGTCCTTTTTTTACAGTCGCAGAGGAAGAAACGCTCTGTATTTTGGATTTCAAGTAATTGTAGACACTTGTATGATTCTGTTATATATACTACTTTGATAAAATTAGAAAATAAAAATTATGTGGCGTGTGTAATGTCGTACAAAGCAGTTTCAGATGAATGATAATGTGTTCAGGAACTGTTACAGAAATATGTAAGATCACCCTGTCGATGAAGTATCGAATGCGGTTTATGACACGAGCGACTGGAATCCACCTCTTTTGAGGAGTTTAGTACACACTGCATGTCTAGCCTTCCTTTAATTAGTTTTGGAGGCAGGTCTCTGGAAGTTGTGGATGCATTCGTTTGTATGGTCTGGCTTGCGACTCAATAGGGATTGTTAGCGTACCATAAAACTCCAGATGTGACACAGAACACAGGTAGGTGTGCTGGGCGCTACGTCACCAACGCACTAAAGGACTGAAATGAAGGAAACACTTTTATTTTTTCAATGATCGTCGCAAAAAATTGTTCTTCCTTGAATATGGATGGTACCATGGTATTGGGTTGTAAAGGGGTGTTAAACAGAGCTGCAATGCAGCCCATAAAAAATTAGTAGAACGGTGAAATAAAGAGTAAACTAGAATGTTTTCGAGTAAAATTATTTAAAAATAGTTCTAATGTGTTTTTAAAGTCATCTAGTAAAAATCTTATGGTGCTGAGGTGGAAAAAATATTTATTCATGAAAGAAATTTTTTTTTAATTAATAATAACAGTAGCTATATATATGAAAAAATTTAAGATAGTGTTGATGACAATAGCTCATTATTAAATTAATATTCAGTTTGGTCGCTTTTAAACTTCGATGTGAGATCTGTATTTGTTCGAATTTTTCCGGATTTTCCATTTTTTACAACTAAAGTTTGCAACTACAAACTTGGAAAAAAAAATAAAATACGTATCATTACAATTAATATTATTCTTAATTTATATTAATTAGAGATTTTGTACACAAGATTTACATGTTAGTTACATATTTCATGTACAACAATTAAGCTGTACGTTCTAATCCTGGTTAAAAAAATAATGTGCGTTTAGTTTTATGCTAAACGACTGACCGGTTCTGTCCCAGGAAAGACTGACCGGTTCTGTGCCATGCTAAAAGACTGACCGGTTCTGTTCCAGGAAAGACTGACCGGTTCTGTGCCATGCTAAGGCTGAGCAGATGTCAGCACTATATCGGGAACGCCGAAAACCCGGGCGTGAGCACTCTCATTCCTCTCTGGTACATACATACTTCAGTGATCAGTGACGACACGACACGATTCCGGCAGCAATAGCAATGTGTCGGACTGTGGGCCGTGGGATTCCATTTAAAGATGGCCGCGGATCGAACAACGTCACGTCTTTATAGCTGAAGAAAGCTGTGAAAAACCGTTGACTATCGCTGTCGCGAGCAACGTTTTTGATTCACGGGTCAGGTTTGAGAAGAATGAACTAGTCTTACGAGAGAAATATGAATTGTCATCAAATATTAAGTGGAGCCTGTAATGCGGGAGATCGGTGTTACGCCGTCGGTTCCGTCGAGGGGATCTCTTTTACGGTAAGTCTTCTTACATTTCGAGACAATAACACTGTATATGAAATTATTTCTACTTTAAGAATGTTTATCCTCCTATCAATGAATTTCATTATTTACAGTATATTATTTATGTTATCGCCATAACGAACAACTTATTAAAGCACGAAACATTTCTCAACATTTTTAACTTTAAAAGATATACGTGTGGTATTTTTTATTGCCATCCTTCCAGCTAGTAGATAGTTGCTCGTTACGTAGTTTAGCTTTCATCTCGATTATCAAGACGTTTATCATGCCTTCCTATCGTTATCGTTATAAACCTTGCACAATGTCATGATTATATTGTTTGATGCAGGCGTACGCAGCTGGATGTAACATCGTGATTCTAGCCAGTAACTTTGAACGGGTTCAAATAATTCCTGGAGCTGTACACAATTACATAAGAATCAGCTGCTTGGATTGCAGTACTGACACAGGAAAAATAGCAGCAGCCTATGAAAATCAAGTTTGCATTTTTGAGCCGACACCGTTGATTCATAGCACTTGCTCTCATGTTTGTCTCTATTCTTTTATACTCATACTTTACTCTTCTGTATTTTGTGGTTTTAATATTAATTTCATTGGTTTCTCTTTTGTTCAATCGGTCCGCAGCAATTGGAATATCGATGGGTACAAACTGGAAGTTTACAAACGGAATCAAACATCGGTTCTCTATCGTGGAATTTAGAAGGGACAAGGCTATTAACCGGAGGAGAACTTTTACAATTATGGCATCAAAATATAACCCCTTTTCAGGAAGAGCAATGTAAGCATTTCTCGTTTATCTTGTGTAGCTTAGATTTAAGAATAATCAGCATTGTTCGTTATTCCGCCTGTTCCGATCGAAGTAACAGCATCCTTGTCATTAGTCAAAACAGTAACGTTGTGCGCAGCGGCAAAGGCGAATTTGTCGCAAACAGGAGATACCGTTGCGTCCAGACGAAAAGAAAATGCTCTGAACGTTCTTCCAGACCGTGAGTTTGTTTTCGATACAAGCACGAAAATGGAAAAGCTAACTTTCTGAATTTCAATTGCGAGCATAGTAATCGAAATGTATGATATTATGCGTTTATCGATTACGAGTTTTGCCAATATCTAAAGCTGTGTTTTGAATCGACTGAGATTAAGCGATTCTCTGCTTGCTAACTAAAGAAAATCGATTGGCCTCTGCATACTTTGGACGCAGCATCTATTAAGCATACTTGCTTGATCCTTTGATATTTGTACGCTTGTAATTCATTATTCATTTCATTTTTTTTTCATTTAATGGAAGCTACAGTAACGTTTGTTCCCCAAAGTTGATTTCTATTTTACATATTGCGCGAATAAACCTTATACTTGTCCCTGTACAAAAGGACATTCTCGTCAATATTTGGAGTGAAATAAAGGAACCTCTCCCTGCGTAAATCTGTATTAGACTTTATTCTAAACTTTAGTGAAAGACGTTTGATAAATTGTACGACCGTTTACAGCTGGCGCGGTTACTTTTTCCATTGGCGGAGAAGCGGACAGTCCTGCGCCCGCAGATTCGACCAATGGGATCGAACCAGGGGCTTGGAATTGCGTTTGGAAGTGTCGCACAGCCACGCCGGTGCATCTGATGAGTTTCAGTCCGGATGGCACGTTATTCGCGACCACAGGATTTAACGATAGATTAGTTAAAATTTGGTTCGAGAACAAACAATGTAAGATCCTTGTATGTCTATTAGATATATTATGAGCATGAGATACATTGTTATCGATCGTGAGTTACGTTACGAGAATTCGAAGGAAATCAAGAACCGTGTTTAAACTGATTTAGTATTTTCAACGAGGAACGTGGATCATTCGAATGTCTCGCAATCTACAGGCAGCGATAGTTACAGCTTCGTTTATGTTGCTCATCCGCGTGCAGTCACACACTTATCTTGGCGCAAGACCAGCAAATACATGCCAAAGTATGTACAGTAGACCATAGGAAGAAAGAATGTTTGTCAAGAAGATTAACGATTATATTACTTTTTTTTTTTTTTCCTGTAGAGGTTCCGTTTCCAACATGCTGGTCACATCCTGTAGAGACAATATTTGCCGAGTATGGGCTGAAACGATTCCACCGGAGGTCGAAGGTTTAGCTAATATGAGCCAGTTCGAAGGTTCCGACAGGCATGGTCATCATGGTAAACATCGACATCACAATATGCACAAACACCGATTCATGCAGCGACTGAAACACATGAAGTACGTAAATTGTCGAATTGTTGTCTAATGATAAGTCTAAATCGTGATAACAATTAAACATCCCGGTTTCTTTACAATTTTCGTGTTTTGTGTAGAACATGTTTTCATATCCGTCGACACGCAAAGCAACAACATCAGGCGGGTCACGTCACAGCTCCAACCTTACCAACTTTGCCGTCGACGTATTCCGTGCACGACTTCCACAATAATTATCAAGGTTCTGGTCACTATCCAGGAATGCATTTCCACTTGGCAGCTAGTATCAACGCGGAAACTGGTAAGACGTGGCTTTTGTTCGAGAAGGTATTTTTATTATTGCGAACGATCTGTCTGATTTATCCTATCGTGTCGTAGACATACCGTTAGTACCAAGTTTGATTACCGGAGACCCAGAGAGAGAACCAAATTTTATTCTGCACTGGTTGAACAACAAGGAAATGCACTTTACGATGCAAGCGGAAAGTATTTTGCAAGAACTGACTCGTAAAGTGGTAGAAAAAGAGGAGGGACTGCATCAGCAGGATATGGAGCACGCGGAGCACGATTTCGAAGAGGAAGGTCCCTTGAGTGAGCTTTCTTTTTTGTACCGTATCGATTATGACACCAGGCTTGACTCGATTCGATTCGATACCATCACTTTGTCTATCGTAGAAAAGGGAGTACGATTGCAACACGCCCAAAAATCAGGGAGCAATGTCCGATCGATGAGCCAAGAGGATCATAGCAGCGACGAACATCACACGACTCATACTGTTTCATCGCATCACAGTTTACCGCACAGCGTGCATTCGCATCAAAGTCTTAGGTACGCTATCGTCCCGTCGAAGAAATTACGGGAACGTGCACGCATGTAACTACGTTATTTTTTGTGTTTTTCGTATCCAGTAATACCACGTCTATCAACTCGATCGCAACGGATATAACGTCTTCGATGAATCATGCGCCGGATTCTTTAGACACCACGATAGAAACGTTACTGCGGGATTGGCATCATAATCCGGATCTACTTTTCTCGATTCATCCTATCGATGGAAGTTTTTTGATTTGGCACATCGAATGGTTGGACGAATACCATCCAGGATCGTTTCGACAAGCGCAAATATCGTTCTCGACGCGAATACCTAATGCGTTTCCGCTCGGCGATGCTTCGACGATGAGTCACAATGTATCGATGTATTCTCACAACACCGGCGGTCCTCTGTTAAATATCCGTGAAGTAGCAAAGTCGTCGACGAAGACGTCCAACGACGGTGAGCGATATCATTGGCGTTTTCAAAGATCGCCGTTTTCGAATTCGGAGATTTTGTTCAATTCACAAGATCGAATGTTGTATCGGCGCAGGTGTTGAAATCACTACGCCGTTACCGAGTCTGATCGAACAAGACGAAGAACAGTCGACGCTAACCTCGAAAGCCGGTCAAGAACTGTTAAAAAATATTGAAAATACCGTCGACACGCGGGCTGGTCAGAATGCGACGGGAAAAGAGAAAGAAGGACATCTGGAAACTCGTAAAACGAATCAAGAAACGGTCAACGATATATTAACGCATCCCAGCCCGATCGTCTCCATGGTGTCGAAACATTCGAACGGTACATTGAATTTGTGGCAACTAACGTTTGCCGATAGAACGAAATTTTCCCAGGTATTTACTGCAACAGTTTTTGTTGCTCGATAAACCGTGCTGCAACATTTTCGATTGCACGTTTCGCTTGCTATAACATACTATTATATACTCGATGTACATTATAATATACATAAGAAAGCTACGAGCAACTTTGCTTCGACGACAGGTATTGAGCATTGGACATGCCTCGAGGGCGTCGGGACATCGGTTTCGAGTAAACGATATCACGTGTCATCCGGTGTTACCGTTGCTGGTGACAACGTCGCATCACAATATACCAGAATGTTCCGGGTCTCAATGCCGTGACAACGATTCGAGTGAAAACTCGAATAACAGAACGGGCTCCGGATTCACCAAGGCATCCCCAAAAGATGTGTCTCCCACTGTGAGAAGAAATTTTGTAACGAATTAAAACAAACTATATAAAATATCTCGGCAAATATCTCTCGGTGCATATATTCCGTTACATGTTCGCTGCTATGTTTATTCCAGGGATTTTGCAGCGAGTTAATACTTTGGCGAGTGGACACGGTTGGACCTTTGTCGAAGAGCGGCGGAGTCTCGGAATTGGCACGTATCAACTCTCCCGAGATTTCGGCGTTCAGCAACGTGGCTTGGATCCCGACGTTACTACCGAGCACTACCTTGGGCAATTTGTCGAATTCTCCGAGCGCGTGTTTCGTTGCCAGCGACGGGGAAAGTTTGAGAGTTTATCAAGCCGTTATCGATGCTAGAACGCTCCTGGCAGAAGTGTCGAGCAGCGAAAGGCGAAGCAGAATGATGGTAAACCGAAACACGGCTCGATCGTAACAGACGAATCCTAACAAGATCTTCCTCGAACGGTCTTGTACACTGATTTATCGTTTTTCGTGCAACAGGATTCGATGTCGAGCCTCTCGACGGACATGTCGTCCGACGATGGTGTCAGACAGTCCATTCACTGCAGGATAGAGATAGTGTCGCAACAATCAACAGCAAGACCCGGTTGCGTGATCAAGTTGGATGCCATCGCCGACGCAACGCACGTGAGTACAATCGGAACCGAAGAATAGTGGTTCTACCATTTAATGAAAATGTGTTTTCTCGGTGTGGAACGTAGGACTGGCAAAACACACAGTTCCTGCACGTATTTCAAGAACAGTTGATCACAGGGGATAGAAACGACGACAAACAGTCTGGCGTGAATACGTCTGCGAACGATTTAGGTTTGATGGAGTCTACCTTGGACGCCATGGTAGATTTACAGCAGTCGGCAATCTTCGAAGAACCGTTCTACATTGTGGTTTTAGAAAGAACGCAAAATGGTACAACGGTGCACATGTGGCGGTTGATTATAGCCTCTCAGCCGGAGACCACCGGTACTAGATTCGACAATGTGTCACGCAAGCATGTAGATTGTAGAAATCAGAGTTCTTCTTCGTTCATTAATGTTTACGTAGGTATCCCTTGATTCCACAGGGCTGTCAGGATCTATGATGTACGTTCCGGATTCTCATTTGGTGCAAGACGAAGAAGAGGAGGGAGGTACGCCCGGGCGATATATTTACTCGGAGGGTAAACGATCTCGCAGACCGAGCCAAACGCGTCGCGATAGTCAAGGTGAATTCGATACATTTTTCCACAGACGACCACAAAATAGTCACGTTCGTATCACAACCACGAAAGCTTGTACGCAGGAATTACCGTTGCCGGACGGTGTCGAGGTTGGCATACACGATCAAAATTTCTTTTCTTCTTAACAAGATTCGTAAAGTAGGCCAGGCACCACTCACACACACACACGCATATCATTTTTGCTCGTTTGCCCTCGCAGGTGGTACACGCGGCGCCAGCAGCTGGCCATTTGAGCAGCTCTTCCATATACCCAGCTTGCTTCGCACCGTACATTATAGTGACAGCGTGCAGCGACAGCACGATACGCTTCTGGAAATGTAAAGTGACAAAGAATCCAACGGACGAGAAGCTCTGTTACGAATGGTGCGAGTGGGAAATGTTGCGAAAGGATCAGGAATCGACGATCGACATTACAGGTGCGTTCTCGTGGGTTAACTGGAGCAGGAAATGTTGGGAAGAGTTTAAACAACTTTAGGTCGACTTGGTTTCAGGACAACCGTTGAACATAAGCGCCGCGTACAGCGGACGGATCGCGTGCGCGTACAAGTACGGCAAGTCGTTCACTCGACCGACAAAAAGCGATCCCGACTCGCGTTACGTGAACCTGTGCGTGGCCATTTACGAGTGCGAAAGCACCGGTGGCAGCGAGTGGATCCTAGAGGACACGATACACTTGAAGAACATACATTTGCCGAGAATCGCCGTGGACCAGCATTTGGATCTCAGTTACCTTTATGACAGTAGATTTTTGCAAAAGAAACAGAGGCTCACCCAAGTGTTGCAAACGCTCAGTCACGAAGACGTGCGATCGCCGAGGAACGGCGACAATGGCGAAACCACGAAATCGACTGCGGGTAAGTAGAGAGAACGACTGTTCGTAAGTAAAATACAGCAAAGAGCGCAACTCAACGGGATAAAATTGGTTTCTGTAAATGTAGAGAATAACTATGGCTGAGAAATCTATGGCTGAAATCCGATCGCTAGTTCGGTTGCGCTCCTCTCTGTACGTTCTCTATAGAACGTTGAAAAAGAAAAACTAGTAGGTCAGAAGGTTAATAACAGCCGCGTTGTCACGTTTACAAAAGGTTTGCTGGCTGTTCCTTCGTTCAGTACACTTCAGTCACTGCGAAAGTCGATCATAGAGAATGGCAACACCTGCCCGCTCACGCAGAAGCATTTGGTGCAGTTGGACTGGGTATCGAAGGAGGATGGTTCGCATATCTTGACGGTTGCCGTTGGATCGAAGATTATGTTGTTCACACCGGTCTGCTCGGATCTCGCGCAAGCCAACATGAAAGCGATGAAAGAGTCGCAGAGCACCAACCGACCGATATTGAGGAAGGCGTCGTCGTTGGCACAACCGCAATTCGTCGACGAGATCCGGTGGATGAAACTACGAAAAATCGAGCTGACCACGGCGGACGGGCTTCCGCCGTTGCCTATGCAAATATCTTGGGTGAGGGACGGGATTTTGGTTGTCGGCATGGATTCTGAGATGCACGTTTACTCGCAGTGGAAACCGAATCCGAAGAACGAGTGTTTCCACTCGAATCTGCAGCACCAAGAATCGGACGAGTTTCAAGCGAGCCGGAATCTACGGGACGAAGATCTGCGAACGTTGGCGCACGAAACGTCGCAGAGACGACTGGCGAACGTGTCGTCGATGCCGCATCTTTCTCGCGTCAGCAGCATCAACTTGACGATGCTGGACGCGAAGAAGAAACGGGGAATACAAAACGAGAATTTGAACTTCGATTATATGCCGGACTACGGTTTGTTCGAGGCATCGCGAATCGCTTGCCCGGTGTTGCCGCAGTATCATCCGAAACAGTTGATGGAATTGCTGAACTCGGGAAAGATCCGGTGGGTGAAAGCTATACTGGCACATTTGGTCAGATGCATAGGAAGTTCCTGTCCGTTGCGGACGGACGACGAGAATTTGAGGCAGCGAGGCGGTGGCGGTGGCGGTGGCGGCGGCGTCGGTGGCGGCGGCGGTGGAGGTGGAGGTGGTGGAGGCGGCGGATGGTCCCGATCGAGGACCATGTCGGTCAGTTACGTGGGCACCACTTCTCCTCTGGAGTCGAGAGGTTCGACCACGCAGATTCCGGAGGAGCTAATGCTGGATTACGCGGAGATAACCTCGATATCGCCGTTGCCCCTCTGGACGTTGTTGATCGCGGACAAAGAGACCAACCTGATGCATTCCCACAAGACGGAGGACAAACAAGACAATTATAACGAGTTGTTCGACAACAACCTGGACGAAGACGAGTCGTTGGACGACATGTTGGAGGAAGATTTCGACTGTTCGCGGCAGAAGGACAGGCGTTCCTCGGTCCCGGAGCGGCAAGGAATATCGCATTTCGGGCCGAGGCAAGGTAGATTACTCTCGCGGTTGTTGACGCACACCCATTTGCCCGGCCTCTCGAGTCTCGATCAGATGCATCTGCTCGCTCTGGCCGACACCGTGTCGACTTGCAACGTCGATTTCGCGGAACGGTTCGCGATAGACGCCGCAAAGAATGCGATCGCGAAGGAAAACTTGACCGGCATTCCCGACGGAACGACCGTCTCGATGGACTCGTTGGACGATTGCGGCCTCCGATTCTTATTGGCCATGAAGCATTACAATTACTTGATTCGTTGCCTTCCGCTCGCTCAACGTGCGCAATTCCAGAAACAAGGAATATCCTCGAACAACCTCGTCTGGGCGTTTCACTCCGAATCCGAGGAGGAATTGCTCGGCTTGATACCTTCTTACGCGAAAGGCCAGCCAAAGTGGAGCGTGTTGAAGGAGCTCGGCGTGGGTTGGTGGATCAGGAGCAACACCGTGTTGAAACGGTGCGTCGATAAGATCGCCAAAGCGGCTTACCAAGAGAAACAGGAGCCGCTCGATGCCGCGCTCTATTACCTCGCCATGAAAAAGAAGAGTCTGGTCTGGGGACTTTTCCGAAACAAGAGAGACGACAGGATGACCGGCTTTTTCTCGAACAATTTCACGGAGGATCGTTGGAGGAAGGCAGCCCTGAAGAACGCTTTCGCTTTGCTCGGTAAACAGAGATTCGAACACGCCGCAGCATTTTTCCTTTTAGCAAGCGCGCTCAAGGACGCTATCGACGTTTGTTTGCACAAATTGAACGACATTCAGCTGGCCATGGTCATCGCTCGGCTCTACGAGGACGACACCACTTCTCCGAACATGAGAAGATTGCTCTACGAAGAGATTTTAGGTTGCGACAAGGAGGGACAAAATCAAGACATGAACAAAGCTCATCCGGACCCGTTCCTGCGTAGCATGGCGCTGTGGATCCTCAAGGATTACACAGGATCGTTGAACACGTTGCTCTTGACGAACGTCGGAACCTTGCATCCGCAGTACGACGACGAATCCGAGAAACCTGAAGGCGCAACAGGTACGAGGAATATATTAGGCAAACACAGTTTTTATATCTTGGTAGAATGTCTTGGTTACTCCAGCTGAACTTTCGCCGATCGTTTCAGCAAATCCAAATGTTTTCAACTTTTACGTCTACCTTCGAACGCACCCGTTGCTGATCAGACAGTACATTGCATCGACCGCGCAGGACAAGAAGAAAGGACATTCGGTGGTGATATCCGGATTTAGTTACGGCGCTGACACCAAAACCCAGCCTGACAAGCAACTGACCTTGGAAGACAGTATCACCCCGTTGGAAAGACAGCTGTACTTTACAACGGCCCACGCACACTTCAAAGCAGGTTGCCCCGCTCTTGCCCTCGAAGTACTGTCCAAGTTACCCAGCAAAGTAATGGACACCAATTGCGAGGATTCGCCTAGTAAGTAGAATGTTGCGCCTTCTGCTTGTAACGCCTCTGTAGTATTCTTCTTCTTCTTCTTATTTTGTCGTTTACTTTGTTCCGAAGGTCTATTGAACAGCCCGATCAAGGCTCGAAAACAGGATTCTCAAATAGACACGGGTATCATTAGCTGGGACCACCAACCGGAGAAGACCAACGAGAGTGCAGGTACGTGTTTATTTGTTCAGACGGATGATTGATCGAACGCTGAAGCAACCCCATCTTAGGTTTGTTCGACTGGTCCGAACCCGCGAGCCGGAAAACCGATGACGAATTGGTGTTGAACTGGGACGACGCGGCTGAAACCAACGATCCCGATAGTCCCCCTTTGAGCATGAAACTAGACGGAAAGGAGGCCGACGACAAACTGCCAGAGAAAGAGGGTGAGAGTCTGGAAAATTTTCCAGAGTTAGCGAGATGCTATCGTTGTGTCGCGAAAGCGCGAATAATAATAAATCAACCTCGTGTCGTTGTCCGCAGAGAAAAATGGAAAAACGTCGGGTCAGTTGGATATTATGGCGCAGCAATTGAAATTTGTCGCCTGTCTGAAAATTCTGATGGAAGAATTGTCAACGTTGGCAACGGGTTTCGAAGTGGACGGAGGACAACTTCGATATCAACTGTACGTGTGGCTCGAACGAGAAGTTGACGCCCTCAGACAGCTTTGCAGTTACAGCATCAACTCGGACGGAGACACGTACAATGTCTCGGAATGTAAGTACTATTCTAGTACGGTTTCTAGTCACGTTGTACCGTGCGAGGTTGATCGTAGCTATTGTGTCTGTGCTGCTCGTAGACGAGGGAGGAAGTATGGTGGATGACATACAATCGCACAGCAGGCCTGGTGAACAGCCGACGTTGCATGAGATACTGGTTGCCGACAAATTAGATTTCGAAGCGAAAGTGCAGAGAGCCGTGCGGAGAAAGAAATGGTTGAAAGGTATATATATATCTTACACGTGACCTCTTTATATTTATACGTATACATAATGCAATACTTACCAATAGACATTATGTGTAGTATACTACACACACATATATGTATGTACAATACATATATCTATTAATATCTAATACATGTAAACATGTATACAAACCTGATGGAATCCTTTACCTAAAATTCTGCTCGGACGTCGGTTTCAGCGAACGAAACTCTTTTGCGGACGTTGCTTTCCTATTGTTCTTTGCATGGAGCATCGGGTGGAGGTTTGGCGTCGGTAAGAATGGAACTCGTCCTTTTACTGCAAGAACTGCAACAAGAAAAGACGCAACAACAACTGCTCAGTCCTCTGCCATTCCCCACAACACTGCCTCTGCTGAGCGCCAGCGTGGCTTGCAACAAAACCGTTGTAGCAGATCCGGTCAGACACTTGCAGGTATGTGTCGATCGCGTTTAAAAGCGTTTAAATGTACCCCGCGTTTTATGGACGACACGATTCCTCCTGTTTTCTTCGTTTTAGTCGCTCGCCCACGACATGTTACAAACGTTGGTAGAATTACGAAAACCGCCAATGCCGACGAGAAATACACACTACAGCGAAGTATTTATAATGAGGGATTTAGCGGTTGCTCTGAGCGCTTGTATCTATCAGTCGCTCTGCGATTCCGACACGTTCGTCATGAAACATCACCAACCGGACAGGTAGGTTTCGCGAGACTATCGTTGTAATTCGGAATTGACCGCCGTCGTATAGTTTCCCAGCTGTCGCCGAAGTGGAAACGTTTTCCGGTGGGCACTTGGTTGCCTCGAATCGACAGCATCGACGATACTCGACGGACGATGGCGTGTGCATCAACACGACACCCTCCAAGTGGCCGGGCGTGACGAACTTGCGGTCCTTACTAGCCCGCGAGAAAGACGAGGACACGCCGAAGTTGAACATTCTTCTCTGCGAAGCTTTCGTGGCAACCTACATGAGCTTGTTCGTTTACGCTCTATGGAGTTGCGACAGCCACATACTTTTCAGGCTCGTGGGACAATGTTTCGACAACAGCACTTGGTCTTGTCTCTTCGGAGGTGGTGTCAAAAAATTACTGCGAGTCGCGAGCACGACCAGTCAGGTAAAAATATCAACACCTAGAACACTGTTTCCGCCAAAGTTAACAATACAAGTTAAAAATACAAGTAATTCCATAATAGCCGCAAATACATGCATAAATACATACATACGATGTATACGTAAAATTTTGATACCGTGGTTTCCACATTTTTCATTTTCTGTAATTCGAGCGATCCGGAAGCTTCTGTACGGAAATTTAATATTTCGTACTTGTCCCGAACTGATCAGGCTTGTGGAACGGGAACAGGAGCAGGAACGGTGGAAAAATCTAGCGATGGTGCCTCCACCGAATCGCAAAGCACCGCTGGAGCTGTATGGAATACCATGACGTCGTTGACGAAGCAACGAGTAAAGTTGAATATGAAACTATTGGGTCAGTTCACCGGCCAGCAACCAAACATGAAAGAGGACAAGCCCACTTACAGAGAACAGTTTGTGCCGCCCCAAATGAGCATGATTTCATACTTTTTAATGAAGGTAAATGTTATCGCATTCTATTCGAACGATTATACTTTTAGTTTCGATAATATCGTATCGCGTTCTCTTCGCCTCGATGCTCGTACGTTGACTTGTTTCTTCGTTGTTTTTTAGCCGCACATAGATAGCGAATACGCGGACGAGATCGATTACGATTCGTCCGACTCGGCCGTGTCGGATTTGGATTCGTCCGAAGACGAAGAGGACGTGTTCGACACCAATTCGAAGCCAAAGATCAAGCCAAAGGACAATACGGAGCACTCGAATCCGAACTCGCACAGTTGGTGCGTTATGCGATTAGCTATAGTGAAGATACTGCAAAGGCAGCTTCAGGACTTCTTGAACGTCGCTGGCATAGAGATGCAAGGTACTTCCGGTTACAGAAGGAGATTACGAAAACGCTCTCCGGTCTATGCCGAGTAAAATCGATGAAATTTTCTTCAGAATTGCCCGTTAGCAGCCCGTTGACGCACGGAACGTTGGCGGTGGTAGCCCAGTGGCAGGAAACGTTGCGCGAAGAGTTAGACAACAAGGGACCACCACCGATCAATTACATTCCTGGGTGTGCACCCGACCCGACGCCTACCCCAGGAAAACCGGCGATACACAAGTATCGATCGTTGCTAGAGAAAGGCAATACACCGTTCAAGTAAGATGAGGATCCGATCGATTTCAAATATAAAGCGTAGACGGTGCAACGGTCGTGAACCGAACCGATCGACCAACCAACTCGTTGTTCTTTCTTTTGCGATCAGCACGCGTTTGGCATCGGCAGCTCCGGCCAATCGACTCTGGTGTTTCTTGATCAGGCAAGAACTGGTACAGGATATATTCATACGAGCCGTATTCGGAAAACGACGATCGCTGTCGTCGATACTGGAGAGCAATCACAGCGCGATGGATCATTTGAATCGTGGGACTACAACGGAAGACAAGGGTAGCGACAGCGGAACTACGAGCTTACCCGAGCCCGTCCGTATCATTCACAAGGAACAGGATAGCATCAGCGCTTTTTGTCTGAATCAGGTGACTTATTCTCCACGTGGAAACCGTGTTCCCTCGCTGTTCGACGATCGAATGGCATCCATGGTATTCCGTTTCAGGTGAATCCAGGTCTAATGGCGTTGGCTACGCCGCGCGAAGTTCAAGAGATGAATATATCGCTGTTGCTCGAGCTGCCGTCGTGGTTGGAAGACGAATGCGAATTCGATCTGATCAATCTGAATAAACAACCGGAGCCAGAAGCGGTGCAACCAACCAGTTTCTTGGTTATTCAGGTAAACCTGGAAAACCAGGATTTGTTTTTGTAACGTACTTTTGCGAATCAGAATCGGACTATCTCCATCTCCGAGCTATGCGATTTCAAAGAATCGATCTTGTTCATTTTTCCGGGTAGACCGCAGCGGATCGACCTATGCTCGCTCAAAGTCCACAGACCAACAGCCCTCAACCCCAGTCCGGCATCGCTAGTCAGAGCGGAAGAGGAGCCAGCGTGGTAAGTTGTCCTCCAGATTTCTGACTTACCGACCACGCAACTTGCGATTGCAATTCAAATACATACCGAGCACTCTTCGATCGTATGTTTGCCAATTGAAATCTTGAAAATCTCACGTATCGTATCGTATCGTGCCGTATCGTATCGTATCGTATCGTATCGTAAAGTATCGTACCGTATCGTATCGTGTCGTATCGCGTCCTTGCTGCGGCCTAACCCAGATGATTCTGATACTCTTCACCTGTCCGATGTTCTCACTCCGTATGTACATAGTCATGTATTTTCGAATTTTCCTTCTCTCTCGCGCGACGTTACGTACTTCAGGAATGTTTCGATCAAAAGAATATTCGAGTACGGAGAGCTAAACGACGACTTATCGTTTCGGTCACCAGTATTCAGAACTTCATTCGATCGCTTATTCATTCACGATCGTTTTTGCACCTAGCCAAATGCAACGAAAACTGCGAAATTTGATTACTCGGATTTCGACCATACGCACGCGTAACCATTCGATTCGTTTCGACGCGAAAACGTCCAAACAACTGGGAACCGCTTACGGAAGTTGTACGAAAATTCGTATGTTTTTAAAAGAAACGGTAACCTTTGAAAACCTGCGAAAACTACCGGACAACGTGTTCCCGATGTCTTTCGTTTCTGTCTCTCTTCCAGAAGAATATTCAAAGAAACCGACCGACTCACAGTGGTTTGCTTTCCCCCAAAACTGACAAAATTTACTCAAAATATTTCAAATATTTCTATCGTACACTTCCTAGTATTCGATCATCGTGAAATCTCTATAGTTAGAGCAGAGTGGAGATATTGTTCGGTTTTTCTCACGCATGCGCGATGACTTTGGCGTCGGTAATGTAAAAGTTTCGCTAAAATGGGGTACCTCGATCATCATTCATTATTTCGCAAAATTTGTTATGATTTGATTTTGAAAAATGAATGTATGACATATGTATGTCAATCAAATACTAATAGAACAAAAACTCTTCCGGCACTTTCCCGCCAATAATAGCAGAGAGGAAATGAGAGTGCTCACGCCCGGGATTTAGTGTCCCGTGTATAGTACTGCCCCCTAGTCTAATTTTTAGCCTGGACCAGAGGCTGCATCATCTCACCTGCATCATTAGCAGCGGATTCCTAATAATGGTAGAGTGGATGTTACTTCTATGTTAAAAGAGGCTCTTCTATGTAGGCTCTGACCCAGCCTAAAAGATGATGCAGCTTCTAATACAGGCTAAAAAGATGATGCAGGTTCTGGTCCAGGCTAAAAAGTTGTTGCAGGTTCTGTTCCAGGCTAAAGAGATTATGCAGATTCTGTTCCAGGCTAAAAAGATGATGCAGAAAAGTGGGGACACTAAAACCCCGAGCGTGAGCACTCTCATTTCCTCTCTGATAATAGTACCCTATTACTTTCGCCTTTCACCACAATGTAAACACATTATTGGATTGGACGCGCATGCGCGAAGAAACCCGCACAATATCTCCACTCTGAGTTAGAGTCGATGGATTTTCAGAAGCAAAGAACAAGCTACCTATCGCACATTTAATTGTGCGAAAAGATTGATAAAAAATATCGAACGTTGGCATGTTACGCTCGCGAATCGTTCAACCATAATAATATCTAAATTCGTTCGCTTCGAATGAATTGAACTTGAGTGGGCTTTCCCGCGTTTGCACCACTGTGCGTCGTTGCATGGCATTTAAGAAAAAGTTCGCATTACATAGACCACATTTTAAAACGCGTGGCTGAAACGCGGCTACTTCGAGGCTTGTTTCTTGAGAAGGATCATGGAATTGCACGTGTGGGTACGCTTATGTTGGAGCTGCGATAGAAGCTTCAAAAGCGTCGACTGTCACAAATGTTTTTCTTCCAGTCGCGAAGAGAAAAAGAAGAAGAATTATTATTGTCTACGAGTTCCGCAGAATGGTTCTCCATATCAGAAAGAAGTCTACATAGTAAATTTAAACGTTGCGTGCATACTATATATTAATGCTAAACGGTATAAAAATTTCATTGTTCATTTCATCCCATAATATGTCTAAGAGAAATCTCTTACGGCTTACGACAGATATCTTTTCCATTGACAAACAGTTTGCTTGTTAATTTGCCTATACCCATCGTCGATATGGTTACGTATCTACTCGTTGGATTAGAACGACGGTAACAGCGAACAAAATGTAATAATTCATTCTGAAACGCTTGTATTGTTGATCATCTGGTAAGCGTAGCTCTGCTCGCTGCTTCGACTTAAATACTTCCGTTATGAAAGTATAGAATGTATTTTTACGCTCTTATCGTCGCTCTGATCGCTTATCGCAGCTTCAACATAAACGTACCCTGAAAGGTATGACGCGTGCGTTGCGTGCTCATTGATTACCATGTATTGTAATTGATCGAAAAGTCCAAAATCGAGAAAAGAGAGCGAGAGAATGAGGGAGCAAGAGAGAGAGAGAGAGAGAGAGAGAGAGAGAGAGAGAAGTAAAGATCGCGGGAAGGAAGCCTCGACAGCTGTAATTGGTTTCAACAATGCCGTTAAGTAGTCATTGAGTAGCCGTCGCACTGGGTCACGTCAGAGTAGCACAACTGGTGACAGACAACATGTTCCTTGTTCAATGCTTGCCTAACGTGTAACTTGGTTCGCGTCTGACCGACGTCACTGACCTGGTGGCTCGTTCGCTCGCTCAGATGAAGGGGATGCCCGCTTTTCCTGGCTCCCACGACCTGCGTTTCTGTCAGTTTGTTGCCGATAGAAGCAAACACTTGTTGCAGCCGGTGAGACTAACTTCTAACAGACTCTAGCCTGCATAATGATGTATTCTATAATAGTATTTTAGTGCCAGTTTCGCATTCGGTACTTTCGTTGATTTTTTCCGGTTTCGTTTTTTAATCACTCGTCACCGTCACCCTCACCACCATCAACCTCATCATCATCATCATCGTTATCGTCATCAACATTATTATTGTCATTATCGTCATCATCATCGTCATCGTCATCGTCATCATCGTCGATGTTGCCACGGTCATCGCCATTACCACCATCGTTCTGTCATTCATTTTATCGGTTCTGCATTACCCATTTATTCGTTTATTCGTCCCTTGTTCTACATATTTATTTTCCAATGATTCACAATTTGCTCTAGTTCGTAATATCATAAGGTTACTCGGCCCAGTATTGCTTCTTGCATAATAGAACCGCGTTCGTATCCTGTTCTGATCAAACTGGCTAATGTTTACATTGCTTTCTACGATAGCTGGCACAATAGCTGTTTAAATATTGACAGAACTCGATGAAAACTTGTACAGTAATTTTTCTATACAGGGTGTTCAAAAAAACCATTCAATATTGATATGGTATATAGGATACATTGTACTGAGTAAAAAAGCTTTCGTAAACATGGGTCGAAAGGTCAACCGTTTCTGAGATATAAACATTTTTGCTTGCTAACTTCATGATTCATTTACTACTGGCCTTTTGGTATTTATAGAAGATTTTCCACGTGTCTTCCTTCCTTCGATAAATAACTGACTGATTCCGGATGAAATCTACTGTCGGCACTTGAATAAGAACATTCAGAACGCGGTTTATAAACACTAAAGTAAACATCGCATGCGATGAATGCAAATAAGTCAATCATGATACTAGCTAACAAAAATGTTTATATCTCAGAAACGGTTGACTTTTCGACCTATGTTTACTAAAGCTTTTTTACTCAGTACAATGTATCCTATGTACCATATAAATATTGAATGTTTTTTTTAGCACCCTGTATATATCGCCGAGACCTACCGCGGGTTATACCCCGTGAGGGGTCACAAAGCTCGAGAGGCCTCGGACGCCGAGGAGTGTAAACATAACACGTCTCGAGTTATGTCTCCAGGACGATACACGACGCTGGCATGACCCGTGTTGTTGACACATACCGAAAATACATTTTCCATGAACATACCGAAACCTCGTTAATCGATTTGTTTTAGAAAATCTTTAAATTCTAGAAAAAACATTTCTTTGCCGTTTGCAACATTCTAATTGCTAATCGAACTGTTTACAAGCCTGCACTCTAAAACGTAGCATCCTCGATACATTGCAACGCGACTATACGCTTACAAATATCACGAACGAGCGACCGTTCTGTCTTACAAGAAGCAATAGCGACGAATAATGATCGTATCACAGTATTTATATCGCAACGTACCGTATCGTGTGAAGGAACATGATCGTTCTTTGCAGTTGATCGTTATTCTAGATTTTGGTTCTCTCGATTATTATAACCACTAGCATCACTTCCGTTCGTCGTCATTCATTATCGATAGTATTCGAACCGTAAACTCACACTATTACGTTCCACCGATTGAACGATTAATGAAAAAATGGAATATGAAGTCAAAATTTTGGTTCGTTCTTAATTTTATGTATTTTCATTTTCTTGCACATACGTACGTGCATACATTCGTACATACGTACATACATACATACATACATACATATAATAAATATATATATACATATACATATATACATATATATATAAAGAGAGATACATAAAAACCATACACATCAAAGAGATGGAAATTTCGCGCGTTTCCGTGTTAGATCAATTTCCTATTCTCCTATTGGACGAAACAATTCGTTTAATGCGACCGCGAAAGTTCTGTAAATTGTTTCAAAACTGAAAGAATTTGAGCGATCGATGACACCGAGAAATTGAAAAATTTTCCTCTCGTAACGTTGCATGCGTAAACAAAGTTCCTCTCGTATATAGAAATTCCGAGCATCTTGTTCGTTTTGAATGTCGTTTGTAGTATTTAGGCGCTATCATGCTTTCCATTCAGCCGCGTTACAAGCAAACTATCAAATAGTTCCGAGTCTTGGAACACCGCGAGGTCTACTAGCTTTTTTCGTTTAATTTCGAATCGATTCGACTGGACTCGACGCGGTCAGCCGATGACGCTTTGTTTTCTTTAACTGTCGAAAGTTGAAATGGACGCAAACGAAAGCGAAGACAGCGTTCTAATTCTAGTAGACCTTGAGGGATGCGATCCGCTTCTGCCTCGATCGTTGAAATGGACTGAAAAACGTTTCTGTGAACGTGAATACGAATGCAACAAAGAGTAAAGGTTCGGAAAAATTTACGTACGTATATGAACGTACGATAATAATTACGAGAAGACCGCGTGGTTCGCGTACACGTCCACGGAGCGACCATTTACAGTGATTTCTCTATATATGTCGCCAAGGCCTGGATGATAAATGTCGCGGAATTATACCCACTACCTTGGGGTATACTTCGTGAAGAGCCACGAATGTCGAGAGGCCGACGTTCAGCGTGGATCAAAGAATAGTATCTCTTGGACGATATATGTCGCTGGCAAGACCTGTGTTGTTGACACATATCGAGAATTCACTGTAGTCCTAGCTTGACGAATTCTGGCATCTCGATGAAACTTCGAGAAAGCAGAGAACAAATTTCCCCACCTAGCATGACGGAAACCGAAACCGTGCAGCCCAACTAATTGCGCGACTGTTTCACACTAGGTGTGAGTTAATACTGTATCGTGTACCCTTAATTGTGCGTATGCGACAAGCATACATTTCTCCTACATTTACCCTTTTTTTTCTCTCATGTTTTCTTCTCTGATTGCATTTTAATATACGCGTGTAGTCTAATGTTTACGTGTGATTTTTCCCCTGATTTTCCCCCCTGATTTCACACGAGAATTTTTCTCTAAACACACATGAAATTATCAATTGCGAAACATGGAAACGACCGGGAGCCGTACAACCTCGACTTAATGCTGGCTTTGTTTTGTTCGTACAGATCTTGAAGCATAGAATCGACGGAATTAGGAGAATCTCGTCGCATCCACTTTTGCCGTTGTGTAAGCATACCGTTTGTTAGCTAGCCACACTCACAATCAGTCTTGCAAAACAATTCCCTCGTTTTCTCATCGAGGAATAATGAAAATGTCCGGCAAAAATAAAACTGACCAATTTTTATCGTCGGCTATGTCGTCGATCCGCAAACAGACCTGACTGGTTCGCAAGATGGATCGGTTTCGCTTTGGGAATGGGGACATCAGACCGCTGTGGCCACTCCAAGACAACCGGGAACCTTTGCGAAAGTGACGCGCGTGCGATTCTCGCAGCATGGGAATAAGTTTGGCGTCGCCGACTCTGACGGACATCTCAGCCTCTTTCAAGTAGCCTGCAGAGAAGGAACTTCTCGTCCCTTTTTCGTAAGAGTTTTCCACGCTCGCGCATTATCCGTCACATACGAATTTAATACGGTATACGTATTAGGTCATCCCATAAGCCATAAGTAGTCTACACCTTTGTCGCTTTCTTGCACTCGAAACGTCTTTCCATATATGTGCATACGTACGCTGCAAATATTATTAACCATATTTCAAGAAAAAATATCCTGCTAAACGTCTGACGATCTAGAACGAATTCTTACACAAGGACAAGTTTCTACAATACAAAAATATAGTCTGCGCAAAATATTTACATGAAATGCAATTAGAAGCGACAAGTCACAACTTATCGAATGATTTACTATACGTATCTGTATCTATAATACGTACATTTAAGGTGCAACGCAATAAAATATGACAGTTGCATGACGTAACAGGCTGTCGATGACTTTGAATTACATATCGAATTCACTTTTTCAGAACTATCAGTGCCATAGCAAAGTAACAGCAGATTTTGTCTTCCTCGGCGCGTGCAGTTTAATAGCGACTGCCGGCCATGGTTCCGAAGGACGTAACGTTGCACTTTGGGACACTCTACTTCCGCAAAATAAATCTTTGATTCAAGGCACGTTGTTTGATCGTGTTGTCGTGTTATCGTTTTCTATTGTACGTTTCAGCCATTTTTCACTCGTAGAATCTGACCTGTTTCACTGTCGTTTCTATAGGGTTTACGTGTCACGACCAAGGAGCCAGTTCGTTGATACTCGCTCCCCAACATCAGCTATTGATCAGTGGTGGAAAAAAGGGTGACATTACCATATTTGACGTTCGACAGCGGCAACAACGTCACCGTTTCCAGGCCCACGAGTCGGCCATCAAGTGTTTGGCCCTTGATCCACACGAAGAATTTTTTGTGAGCGGAGCAGGAGATGGTGACATCAAGGTACTAGTAGTATCCTATAGCATAGCGGTCGAATAACTTTATTATACTTAGCTTAGTCTGGGTTACTCTCAGTTTTGGCGAATTAAATTTTTGCAAAAACAAACTTACATTTTCAACGGAAGAGGTTCGCTCTATCGCCCAACGTAAATAGAAATACATTTATTGAAAAATATCCGAAAAACGAGACTCGGTGCTTGTCTCGTTCGTTTCGAATATTATTTGAGCGTTATTAAAAATCTACGATTATAATTACCCAGTAAACAATTTGCTATGAATTTGCTCCCTGGGGGGAAGCCGGGGTTATGTGGGACTATCTCCAGGGGGGGGGTACCCCTGGGGACTACCCACTAAAACCTCACGCCCACCTAAGCTAAAGGGGAGGTGCCTGGAAGAGCGAGCCTAACCTTGTTTTAGGAGTAAACCTTGCTGTAGGAGGGAAAACGGAATTAAATTATCGAAAATATATGAAACTTAAAATTATATAATTTAGCCAGCGTACTTCTTAAACGTACTCTTGTTTCATTTCTCATTTAGATATGGGGTTTGACCGTTCACTCTCTGCTTTATTCTTTCCCCGGAGAACATCCTCGATCTAGCTTTTTCAAAAATATTGGACAAGTAAGTTGATCGAACGTAGGCCGACAGGTCGACAGATTTCGCGAAATAATAACGTCAAGAACATTTTGCAGGGCGTGACGCAGTTGCACGTTGATTCCGCGGGACGTTTGTTTTCCTGTGGCGCGGATGGTTCTATGAAAGTTCGCCAGTTGCCGGAACGAGATTGTGTTGTGCACACTTTATATTAGAATAATGGAAACATGCTAATTAATCCCTTCTAAACGAAACGATTTCAATGAAAATACTTAAATATGAAATATTATACATAAATGTGTATATTCCACGTAAATATTTCTTGCACGATATTCTATGACAAATCAGTTTCTCCTTTATCGAATCACAAGCGGTGAACCCCACCCATGTATTTCAGTTCTTTCTCGGTGAAATTTTCCATCGGATGAAGTCGTCGAGAGTATAATATTCTTTCCGAAGGATCGTATAATTTCCTACCGATATTGTTCGTTTCAGTTTACTTCCCAAACGTTCTGATGCCTTTAAAATACTACATATACCTTATATAACCATGATTTGTCACCCTTGAACGTATTATGTATTATATGTATACGGAAATATTTCTATATGTCGAGTACGTGTAAAGTTTCAGAAAGTACTCCAAAGTTAGCCTGAAATTGTTAATAGCGCGTGTTAAATAAATATTGAGACTCATATTTAATATTGTGAAGTTAACGTTTCGTTACAAACAGCAATTTATTGTATTTACGCGTGGTAGTATTATTATGATATTATTGTAACGGGATACATTTTTAAAAAGAGCTTTTACCATGTAAAGAAACATTTACCGCAGATATGCTGAATTATATAGTATTCGATGAATATGTACATTGACGATGGCAATGAAACCACAAATGAAAGCAGTTGTTTTTATGTTACTCCACACCCAGTTGTCCTTATCATGTTTACGTTGATTAAAACTTATATTTAAAAATTAAAAAAAGGAGATAAAAGGGAAGAGAGAGAGAGAGGGAAATCAGAAAGACAGACGTATCGATTGTATCAATATATTTTATAATGGAATCTGAATAGTAGGGTATATATAGTATACTCGCCAGTAATACGCTAAATGCGCGTGGAATAATATACGTACATAGGTTCGTATACTATTTAAGGTCGGCAGCGCTCCAAAAAGCGTGGATAAAGGCACACCTCCCGTATATGGTACCGATTTAGGAGCCAACAAAGAAATCTTTCGAGTCCTAATCCGTATCCGCCGTGAGGACAGGTTCCATACTTTCGCTGAAATTGACAACATTTCCAAAAACTGTTTTCAAATATGAAAACCTATAAACGGTGTCGGATCATCGACTCACCTGATCCGTGTACCAATAATATGGTGTCGGATCAATGTTTTCGCGGGTATAGCCTTCCAGTAATTCATCATGATTCCAAACACGCATCGAACCGCCGACAATTTCGCCAACGTTCGGTAAGAGCACGTCTACCGATTCTGTAAGGCGTTTGTCTTCTGTGCAACGTTGCATGTAAAATGACTTTATTTCTGCAGGAAATCTGCAGAGCATTATTGGCTCGTTTATCATGTCGGTCATTTTTCTTTCTGGCATTTCGGGTATATCCTACAGACAAAAAGAAAGTCAAATGTTCAGTAAAACTTGTTCGGTTTCGTATAAGCATGCACGCAAATAAAATGAAATAAAATAAAACCCGTTAACAGGTCAAGATGTTCTTATTGTTTCTTAAATCTGAATATGCCTGAAGAAGCTATGGAATTGAACAGCAACGGAAATGTATTTTTCCAAAGACGGGACACCAATTGATCGTACCTCTCCAAATTCATAAAATGTTCCGTCTTCCTTGGTTATACCGTTCTCTCGAAGATATTCGATCGCATCGGTGTAATTCATCCTTTTGAAAGGTTTCTTT
Source organism: Halictus rubicundus (assembly GCF_050948215.1). Taxonomy (NCBI): domain Eukaryota; kingdom Metazoa; phylum Arthropoda; class Insecta; order Hymenoptera; family Halictidae; genus Halictus; species Halictus rubicundus. The sequence goes on from NC_135155.1 coordinate 5,567,614, forward strand.
GGGACTTGAAAGTCTGGATTTAGTTCCTTCACGACGTGACCAAGAGGCGATTTTAGAACACGATCAACAACGTCGCATACTAGATCTTCCAATCGATCAAGCAATTCATCAAACGTGATAAACGGACATTCTGCCTCCACGTGCGTATATCTACAATGTACGCACTCTGAGTTAGGGAAAACTCCGTTTATGGAAATTTGGTCTAGTTCATATTATAGTCATAGTCCTATGTATTTACTCTGCCAGATGCCTTCTGGTCCTAGATTGTTCTGCCCTGTAAGACTGGGCAACACAATAGACATCACCCATCGCGGGAATACAAGTCTCGAGATACAATTGAGAACTTTGAGTTAGAAATGCTTCTTCCCTAGTAATAAATATATTAATCATTAAAAATTATCGCAAGCAACAACGAACGAGTTAAGTTTATGTTCGATACTTTCTGAAAACGAGCAAGTATTGGAAACAACAGAAACAATATTATAAAATGTTCCCATGATTACCCAAAATAATTTAGTTTAAACAATGTAGATCCACCTTCCACTTGCGTCTGTACCAATGTTGGCGGTGTCACTTCACAGTATCCTCTGTCTTTATAATGGTCTCTGAATGCCTGCATCAAGACGGACCTCATGATCAATATACGAGACGTCTGAAACAAGTTAATTAACGATAATGTTGGAATAAACGATTCTTCGAAAACTACCAAATATACGGATTCTCGTACATTTTCACCGCGTATCATGATATGGCGGTTATCCAGTTGCACGTCCGGGTGAGCTTCCTCGTTTAAAATGGAATCCGCGCCGCCTGCAGGAGACGAACCTATTAATTTCCAGTAGTCCACGTGTAATTCGTGTCCGTTTGGAGCCTAAAAATCCAGATCTAAAAAATTTTGCACAATGTATACCCAGATGCTTTAGATGCTACACTATTTGTGGTACATTTTTGCCTTCCGGTACAATTTTCAAAGTTCCATACACTTGGATAGAAGCTTCCGTAGATAATGTCAATGCCTCGTACGTTTGACATAAAATGTCATTAAGTACGCACTGCAGAAATCCAGTTCCATCCCTCAATGTAATGAACATCAATGCCTTACCTGTAACAATAGGATATTGCGATTACTAATTTTAAAAAAGAACAAGAATTTATAAGGGAGCATCTTGTACCTTGACGTCTAAGTCTGTGCACCCATCCGAAGAGTTTTACACGTCGACCCCTATACTCCATGCCATCTTTAATCTTTATAATTTGAGCAGGTTCTAAAGTATCGTCTTCCTTGATTACAATTGCTTTAGCCTCCTCCAAGTTCTTCAACCTTTTCTCCTCGTCCTCCAACACCTTCTTTTGCATTTCTTCATTTTTATATTGTTCTCTTACCCATATTTTTTGAGCTTTTTTCAATTGAGACTTCGAAACCAGATCATATTTTTTCGTATTATCTTGGGAATCATGATAAATTGGCGGGAATGGTTCTTTTCCTGCGTGATGCATTGCTTTTAACACTGTTTTGAAAGGGTTACATTTAGAACCGTCACCCGTTTCATCGCTTCCATTCTTTTGAGACGTGTAAATAGCATCTAAAACAGAAGTTAGGTTAACCACGGATACCACCACGGATAATCGGACCCTGGTTAATCGAGGTTCCACTGTATTATAACATGTAATTATAATTGTATTACATGTATTATAAATTATGTAGCTATAATTTATAACATGTTCAAATCATTTCTGTTACGAGAACTTACCCGGCGACGAATCTATGCTTTCCGTCTGGGACATTTTTCGTTTTAGAACAAAACTTCTGATAATCAACCTTTTCTTTTTGTTTCCTACTCCTATTCTTGGAGATAGCTTAATCTACACGTTCTTCGTAATTTCAAGCTTGTCTTTTCTGATGCAATAATTGCAATACTGCAGGTGTACCGGTGAGCGGTGCGTGTATACCAACCGGTACCGACGACACGTATCGATAATAATGGTTGTATGCGCAGTACGAGTACGCAGTGATGAGCAGTGATGAGCAGTGATGAGATATTGGACGGTTTTTCTCGCGCATGCGCGACCAAACCAGTGCCGTATCTATGACATGGAGAAAGTAATGGGAAAGTGTTGTTGGCGGAAAAGTGTCGGAAGAGTCCACGACAATATATTGTATATTATGTGTTACATTATGTGTATGTATATATGTTAACAATCATTTATCAAAATCAAATCATAAATTTTGCGAAATTATGCGGGGTGAGCAAGGTAAGGAGAACAGGTGGGTGGTCCCATTTTAACCAATCTTATTACTTTACTGATGCCAAAATCGTCATGTATGCACGAGGAAAACCGTCTAATATTTCATCACTCGTAACGTTGAACGTTGTATTGCGTTGTACATACATAGAAGTGGAAAAAAATGTGAGCATATCGATATGTCAATACTAAGAACCATCGACTTATATAACGATAAGTCAGATCAGCAATAAACAGAATTTTATACAGCTTTTGAAAATTTTATCAACTTATGAAAATATTTGGGAAAAAGAACTAATAATTGTATATGTAATGTTAACATATAATAACAGACACGCCGCAAGTTGTAGCGAATATGGAACCTCGCATAACAACTGTCATTGAAATTTTTTTGACAGTCTTTTGAATATTTTTCCGTCCTTGTGAAAATTGTATTTGATAGCAGAAGGTTCAAATATAAATAATGTATTTTATAACGTTAAATTAATTTTAATTTCTGTCGTCCGTTTATTCCAATCCTACTTTTCCGTATTCAATTTCCATTAAATGTATATGCTTGTTCCGTTCTGCAACGGAATTTTCAGAATTCTTTTTCCTGGCATTTTTTGACACGGCTCATTAGGTTTTTTTCAATTGAAAGTAGTGTACAATTTCGATATAATCTTTTTAGTGCAAGACAATGTCCATTCTTCAAACGAACCTTACCTAGGAGATTAGAGTCCCGAAATCATTGCGGTCGAACTATCCAGCAATAAAACAATCAGTGCACTTCCGTACGATGATTAATTTAATAAAAATAAATAAATAAATAAAAAAATACAATAAAAATTTTTTTATCTTTTATTAGTTATTCGAAATTTTTTAGATAAATATTTTGCCCAACTCTGCCATTTTGCATTATCGCGAAATGACATGCGGATTTCCAGACCCATGCGATTCTCGTAAGTACACGTACCAGCACGTACACGCCGACCTAGCGGTGGGAATGTGCCGAGGCACGGCTGTTTGAACGAAGCTATGGCAGCGCCGCTGTTTACGTTGTCGGCCACGCGTGCTTAGATTGCCTCTCTGACGGGCATCATGCGACCGAATACTGCAAAATATTCCTCGAAAACGCAAAAGTAGGAGTGCAAGCGCTCTAGATTTATCTTTTATCTAGCTCTTTTCACCATTGAAAAGCCCCATCTTTGCATTATCGAGCAATGATTTGCCGCCTCCCGAACCCTTGCAACCGGGTGTATGTACGTTTTTGTGAATCTAGCGTTGTGTGCGGCACACCATACACACGCACACAGACGTACACTGTCCCTCGGGCTTCTCCTAGCGGCCGTTTGTAGAGCGAAGATCGCTAGAAAGCTTCTCCTAGCGGCCGTTTGGAGCGTGGCGGTTGCTGAACAAACTGTTCTTAATGCAGGTTCTGATGCAAGCTAAAGATGATGTAGGTTCTGATCCAAGCTAAAGATGACGTAGGGTCTGATCCAGGCTAAAAGTTAAACTAGGGAGCAGCACTGTACCGAGAACACTGAAATCCCGGACGTGAGCACTCTCATATCCTCACTGGTGCAAGATATGATTGTATGAGCGATTTAGATCAATTTATAAGCCAAATCTCATCTCCTGGCTGGAATGTCGAGATTAACTAAATATAAATAACAAAATATTCTGCGAAGACTTTTAATTTTACTGTTTCAGAATGGAAAATAGAAATTTAAAAAACATACAGAATCCAACATAATGTATAAAATTAATTAAAATAGTTTTGATCATTACTATTCATATATTATTATTGATCATAAAAATATACTAATAAAGTGAAAAAGATAGTAATAACATTAACAACCAATGAACCATTTACATGATCTATTCTATGTTCGTTACATGGTTCGTGCCAAGTAGATGATTGGTCGCTGGTACAATTTTGTTTCGCTACGTTACCACAAAGCCGTTTTTGTCGTTCAAAAAAATAGTACCTTCCGGAAGAATTAATTAATATACATCTAACCATCATGATTTATAATTAATTAATTTTCTAAATACTGTTTATCATTGATTTTATAATCCGTGTTGAATGGCTTAGTGGCGGTGTGCGAGAAATTAATACTTTTGTATCACCATTAAGAAACGTTAGATACAGATACGAGGAAATGGGAAGAAAGGCGTGCTGTGGTTGTGCTCAATGTATGGTGCGCGTCGCTTCTTTTTTCTTACAAGAAAACAAGTCAGCCACTGTTTGTCAGACAATTTACGCGACATTTTAGGCGGGTAGAACGGCGTAGGTACGGCTGCTGACAATAATTTATTAGTATCGTGGAAAAGTACATGACCGTGCGCAGTTGAATACTGCAACCGCGCGCGAATCTTTAGTAAAAGAAAGTGATAAGAACGTAAACACTTTCAGTCGAATGAATCAACGTACAAAGACCGCGTGAGAAGCAGTCGTACAATTTTTACAACGAATACGAAGGGGAAACAGTGTTATTTTAAGAAAAACCAACCTGCGGAAGAACAGGATATGAAGTGTTGTGCATGAATTGGCCGTGACTAAAGTGCGCGCGCGTGTAAACGTGCCATCAGTTTCGTACGGGTAACCGAACGCTAACCATCATTTTCTGTACGTCCGATTTCTCACGACAAAATTAGCCTTGCACAAATTGTTTTGCGAGTAAAGAAATTACGCTTAACTACGTGCGTGAGAAAATAGCGTACCTATGAGGACCTCAGAGAGCCACATACGGCAACAAGCTTTGAAGGTAGTGGAGAGTTTACAGAAGGGAGGCCTACGCCTGTGATGAGCATGCCGACGAAAGGGAAGCATCACCACCTGTCCCATCATCATCAACATCATTCACAACAGCAACAACCCCACCACAATCCACCACAACATCAACCACAACTTCTTGTGAACGTCAATCAACCAAGTGTTCATTCGCCGCAACCTTACAGCACCGTGGTCACGGGCAACACACCACGATTTGTGCCGAATGCTGGTAAGTATACATTACTATTTAATTTCAGTTTTTATTTGGTTTCCGACATTTTTCCTATCAAGCGTAAGTACTCAATGTTCTTTCTCTATGCATTTATTGAATCAAGTGAGAATTAATTGCACGCCAGACGCTTGGGCCAGGCGCGAGGTTATGTTTTGAGGTTAGGGCAACCATGCGGTCCATGTGGCTGCCTATTAGGAAGATTCTGTAAAAATGTCTATAACTACGCATTTACCTTTCACAACGTACTGCCTCTCATTTATTGCCCATATACTTTAATTTCAATGTTTTTTATGTTATTGAAATCTTTCCTAAATGTACTGATTTAGCGAGGGGATTATTATTTATGAACGTGTCATTATGCAAATTTATTTTAAAGTTCTTGCAAAAATGCCAAATCGTTTCTTACAAATACCGTTTTTATACATTCCGTTAGCGCTGCGTCATCTTCTTTTTGCATTCTTTATACAACTTATTTTTCCAATTTCTGAATTTGCAACGTCAAAGTGTTCGTTTATAATTTTTTTTTGTTTCTCTTATTTATACATTTTCCTCCAAATTTAAATCGTTTCATATTAATACATGTCAATACAATCGACCGCTAAACGTATACCTGAAAACGAACTTAATGGAATTATAGAAGCCATGGAAGAAACATTGTAATTATGCCAGTTCCACTGCTGTCCAATATATTCGATCTATGTAGTTTTCATATTTTTTTTTTCTATGTTTCCTATGATTAGCTGATCACTAAATTCCTTAATGTTTCCTAATATGATGATTCATGACATAATCAAATGTTATTGTTGAATAAACTCTGTGCTCTTTCTTTGATTCGCTTTGTATTGTATTAGTCGAAGCGTTAATAAAATATGTAAAATACGAGAAGGACATAACAGGGGATTATGTCAGGAGTAAGTCACTTTTCCTTTGTATGTATTTTACTCGGACGCTAGTAAATTAAAGTGTAAGTCGATCTTAGGACGACCTCATTGAAGACACTTGACATTGTTATTAAATCACGTCAATGTAATCGGCCGACTTCTCGTGTGCTAGTTATGCTTTCCTCGAGATCCGTGCTTTTTAAGTAGATTCTCTTCTCGCTTTCTCTCTCTCTCTCTCTCTCTCTCTCTCTCTCTCTCTTCCCCTCTCCTCTTTTTTGTCGAACAATTTCTGTAAAGTATAAACTCGAAACAAAATTATTGTAATTTCCATCGCGTGAAATTGACGACGATAAAATACGTGCGGTGGAACGACATATAAATATAGGCAAACAATCGTGGTTCGGGTTTGGTGGGAGAAAGGGGGCGGGGGGTAGTAGCAATCTGTTGAATCTTATGAAACAGTTTCTTCGTACTAAATAAAGGAGCGTTCGGTGGACAAATTTAACACCTTGAGGAAGACGTTAACAGCCGAAATTCTGGGCTTCGAGATAAGGAAAGTCGTAAATGAAACTTGAAGAATTGGCACCGATTGATGTCGCGGCGCTTGTTCCGATGACTTCGGTGTCAAAGTTCGGAATCATCGTGCAACGACTTTGATGCGATCACGTTTAACATTTTTGTTTCTAATTTCAATCTACCGACCAATCGATATCGTTCCATATGGGACCTCCGCGCCCAAAGTGTTCAGCATGACCAGAAATATTAGTAGACATAATTACTATAGTTAATCGTATCGAACGTATAAATTATATACGTGTATATATATATATATTTATATGGTTTTAAAGATAATTCAAGCAATTATATATGGGTCGTGTAAAAGGATGGACACGAAGAAGTATGTTTCAGACGAAAACAGGGAAAGAAACCGAGAAAGGAAAAGAGAAGGAGGATAGGATGAAACGAGGCGACATAGCTAACTTGCCGAACGTTTACGAAAACAACCGAGCAGCGTGTTCGGCTGTATGTCGCGCGTAGTCCGTGTACATGTGGCAATCAAGCCACACGGTACACACGTTTCTCGTTCTCTTTTTTTTTCTTTAGTATTTACAGTGAAAGTAATCGATTATTATTTTATTACAAGGATGGAAAAATTCATGATAACATCATCGTATCGCGATTAGTATCATTCGAGTATTTGTCATCGTCATTTACACGGGCTGGTGTATATTTTCAAGGCTGTCTCGTAATTCTGAGCTTCGAAATATCACGGCCAGAGAAAGAAAGAGAGATAGAAGGAGAGGGGAAAGAGAGAGAACAGAGAAGAAACGATCCTTCTCTTTGCTTTTCACTTTCAAAAACGTTGCCACAATTTCTACGTATTTAGATAAAAAAAAAAAAGAAAGAGAAACAATTTTTATACATCCCGCGCGTTAATATCCACGTGAAGGGGAAAAAAAAAGAACTGTGTTACCTGTGTATCGCGTAATGAGATTATCTTTACCGAGGAGCATATGGTTCTCCGAACGCGTGTTAAGTGTGTGCACGTAAAGAAGTAGAATGTGTCTCGTGTAACAAGTCGCGCGATATGTGTATGCCGACCGCAAAAATAGAGTGCGGAAAAATGGTGGCCGATACTTGACATCCGTAACGGTCTTTCAAAAGAATCGTGATTTGCCACACGAGTCGGTTAACGATAGAGTAGTAACAGTAGCAGCAGTAGTATCGCCCGGGCCTCCAGGTTATTAACTCGCACGAAAACATCGTCTTGCCAGTATCATATCGTCTTTGCTTCTGCGGAAAGGTTATATAATTTCGACGAGCGGTCTTTTCGTTTACGAGGATCGTCGAGTGTTCCGTTCCGTTCGTTCGGGTAACCGTCACCGTGTCTCCTAAGTATTCGCGCCACACGCGCCTTTGAAATTCTCTCCCGAGCCGACACATTACCGAGAGAGCGAGCGAGAGAAAGAGAGTGTGAGAGAGAGAGAGACCGTGGCGTGCCTGCGTGCGTGTTGCCTCGTATGTTGAGAACGAGAGTGGACAGAATCACGAGCCGGACAATCACGCCGCTAAACATGCGTTCGATCGTCACGGTTTCGTACCATCGCTAACGTAACACTCATTGGAAAGCTTGGACCAGACGTAGAACGGCACACAAGGCGAAAATATGTCCACAGTGGTCGGTAAGTTGAATGTCACGTTATGTTCGCGGCAGTTGTTCCCTTCGAACGATCGAATGTTTTTGGATCGCTCGTGCGTTTCGCGTGCCGTGATACTCGATGTTTTCGCGCACCAACTAACACGCCTTTTATTCAGCTTCCTGTGCACTCTCAATGACATTTGCCATCGTCGATTTTCTTTTCGTCTAGATCGTATTTTAAAGCCTATCGGACGCCGAGAACACGGGTTTGCGATTCTCGCGGGAAATTTGAATCTTGCTACACACGCCGCGCGCGGTGTTGCTTGCGACGGATTTCGGGAGATGTCGCGTAGGTCTGGAATTATTTGTCAGGTGATTATTAGCTTCTCGCGTGTCTCGTATCACGTGTGGCATCGCACATTCGTCACTGTGCGATACATTTCGAACGGGTAATAGCAACAATGAGGGTGAACACGTGTACAGTGTTGCTAATGTTTAGCAAGGATTAAGTCGCAACAGTGAAGGGGAAATATGTGTATTAGCCTTTCTGGCGTACTCACTTTTTCTATTGTTATTTTGTAATTTTTCCGTAGAATAATTCCAATAATATTACGCTTCTCGGCTCTCATTAATGATTTATTTTCAGAGATTACAGCATGCAAACTTAATCCTGTTTTATTGAAAGTATTCACGAAGGAAGTTTTTCTGTAAATATGTTAATGTACGCATACTTAGGCAATTCACGAAGCCAATTGAATTTCTACTTGAGATTCTTTAATTATTTTTTTATGAGTTCTACAAATATTCATCGACTTCCGTAGCTGCAAGTATAAGAAAGTAATACATTGACCTACTCGTGGTAGGTTACAATGTCCATCTGGAATCCCGCAATCGGTACCGGACAAATGACCACGTTAGGGTCACGTAGCCTAATCGGTATCCTTCAGAATTATGCTTGAAGAATGCCCACTGATGGTAAACATCAGATTTTCACCGTTAATTATATATCTGTATGACCTACCGATTTGTCGATCTGGCGAGTGTAATTTGTAAATTCGCATCTAGTCAGAATTTTGCCAGCAACAAATGAAATAGTTGGCCGTTAGGTTAAGAATCCAGCGAGTTTGTCAAGGTCTTCTGTCCCGTCTTGTTGAGTAATGTCTGTTAATCGTAAAGGCCATCGTAGTTGGAATTGCATAATGCACAGGACAACCAATAAAGCTGCACTGTCTCGGCGCTTAGAGATGCATCGTTAATTAGTTCCCGTACGGCCGTGTACAATATCCAAAACTACATCTCCATTTTCGTGGTTACTATATCTATTAGTCCCGTTGAAAAGTGGCAACGGTGAATCGCGCGTTCGGGATTGTGAAACCCGATTCCGCGGAAAGTTTGCACTTGTACAGGCCATTTCATGAACATAAGCCTTAATCCGACATGATTCAATTGAATTTATAAATTTAACATTCTGAAATACCTGTTCCTATTTGGACTGTACTAACTAGACTGCGGAGCATTTATGGCTTATACAAATTTTTTATAAATCCGTATTTAGTACAATTTTTATGTATTTTGGATCTACGAAGGCTACTCCCACTAAAAATAAAATTTCAAAACATGTTCCCATACATGTGGAAGATAAAAAATCATATCCACTCATCAAGTTGCCCACAAGTACACAGTTTTAATGTTTAGCACATCAAAGTATTCCGTTAGCCCAACCCATCTCGCGGTCACTGTCTACACACTTCAATTACATTACATTAGTCACCGCCGCACATTGTACAAAAATTTACTGGCTACGATTATGTTGATATATCGCTTATCTTGACGCATAAACAGCACTAATAACGAGTTCGAAAACTGGTCAAGTGAAGGTAAACTAAAATTCGTACGTACGATCTCTGCTCTGTGGGCGTGTTGTTGTTTTCAAAAAACTGTTTAGCCAGCGACGAGCTTCTACCTGGTATCTGGTCAGGTGTGTTCGATGTTTATATCGATCAATATTTTCCTCAAAAATCTTTGTATAACATATGGACGTCGAGGAATTATTATCTTTCATTCAACGATTGAGAGATTTATATTTATGTTACTGGTACTGTCAGCGAATATTTTTGCAATGTGCGACGACTGGTATAATACGGTTAATCTGTGGGAACAGTGGCGGTCGTTATTACCGTTCGTTTTGTTCTTCTTGTATTAAAAAGAAATAGTCGTGCGAGGAAATATTTTTATTTGAAGGAGAGCGAGGAGAGATGTATGAAAGTGCTCGGCGGTACGATATTTTCCAGAAATGTGTTCTATATGCAAATACACTGTTTCTCTGACGTATGTCACAATAACATCGTCCATTTTTCACCTCACCCGTTTCTACCGGATCGAACCACGCAAGCTGTTTTGGTTAAATACAACCAGAAAGGGCACGGAAAATTTACGCGCGCGTCGATGATCACGAACTACTCTGAGGGAATTGTTTTTAATGCGGCGATAGACAATCTATTGAATTTGAATCCTGATAAGCAGCAGACGAAGTTGTTTATCGGGTTATGAATTTTCCAACGTAGATTCTCCGATTCCGCAATTCAACCTGGAATCCCAGCTTCGGATAGGATATACGGATTTCAGGTCACTGGATCATCTTCCGCGACCGCTGCGTTAATGTGGATATTACAATTACACAAATAAGATAGAAATTTCAACTAAACTCATCACTACGATATCATCTATCAATTTTATATTGTATAGAAGATCGATTTCACTGTTTCATGATTAGGGAATTATTTTATTTATCTTAAGCTCGAACACAAATCCGTTTATCGCAAATTCCAAGAACGTTATTATCTTTTTGAGGAGTATTGGAATACTCATTTAGGAGGTTGCAGTTGCGGATGATTTTCTCGACTTGGGATAAAGTAAACAATATTAGTATCAGCACCGTGTATGTATTCGTATTTTGAGAAAGTCATCCTCGCATTAACAACTCGAATGACCGTGTGTTGCTGACATTATTTATTTTTTTCCTGTATGCGTTTTCACGACATTTTTCTATAATTTCTTTCTTAAAAATTGTCCTATGATAACGACGCAATTGAAACACCCTGTACTTTCATAGTGTTCTTCGATACGCTACCCAGTTATTTGGTTGCGACGAAACACCACCGCAGATTTCCTTTCTCTTTCTGTTTCGCGAGTAACAGTCCAGATAAATGGTTGCCCAACGTGGGCGCAATGGCTGTCAAGACTTAATCTCGATGGTTCCAAACCAGTATTCTGCACACATATTTCCTTATAATTCATTGTTTTATGGATTCACGAATAACAGTGTGAATTCTGTTTGCGCAAACTTTCACGTTGAGAACGTTAGCTGTGCCTGAGGTTTCTTTAAAGTTTGAACAAACGAGTGAAAAATCACCAGTATTTCATTCTTACATATTCACTTATAATTCGAAATGTATTTGGAAAAATTCAGCAAGGAAATTCGTTCGATCGCATACTTAATTTATAATTTTACAGTGGTGGGGGCTAGTCAGATTTTATCATCTGACGAACTAAAATTTTCTATGCCATTTAGAAACGATGTGGATGTCGGTATCGGAATTTTCCAAGATCTTGTTAAATTGACTGAAAGGCAAACTGGGGACAAAATGACGGATCGAAAGCGATCGTGGCCCAAACAAATTCGAGCGACGGCAACATTGACGATGACGATGTTAAACTCGTAACAAGTTCGGTCACGTGATTAGGAGAGGATGGGTGAAAGGTGGCAGACGTCTGTGCATCGATTCGAATCGAAGCTGAAGTAAACGGAGAGAACCGGCGGAAAATGTGCATTCCTGACAAGGCCGCTTGTACACAAGAAAGAGGCCATCAGACATCCGGGGAGAAACTAACCGTACTTCGCTCGCCCGACTCTTGCCCATCTTGCCATTCCTTGAACGACCGTACTTTTACGGTCACGTTGTGCTCGACTTATCAAACTATTGTCCACTCGTCCCTTCGACATAATTGCACCTTCTCGCTTCAATTTAGTAAATACAACACCCTCGCAAAGGAAATTGCTCTACAGTTTCGGGTAGTATTCTTTTGCCCCGGATTATACGCCTCGGTATACGCTGGCTCACGAAAGTTTCGAACGCCCTTGAAAACGGTACATTTAAATTGCCCCAAACGACCTGACCTTTTTTTTCAGCAATTAGAAGAATTGGTTTACCGTATGATGTGCAAAACAGATTTTAAAAACGTTGCAATGGTAAGAATTACAGGAGAAAATAAAAATGGCACTATTTACAACTGTGTTAGTTGAGCCTAAATATATTATTTAAAAAATGGCTGAAAACTTGGATAGACACATTCTTCTTATTTTTATAAAGTAATGTAAAATACTCACTTTTAATGCTCCGTAAACTTAGTGTTAATATGCACATGAGCTACAAATAGTTGAAAGTGGTTTCTGCTTAAATTCGACAGATTCTATCATCTTTTAATGCGTGCCGTTATTGTCTACGTCAACCGATTTCGATGAAATTTTCAATATGTTTATAATTAACATAGATCTACAAAATGTATATTTTAAATTTTCATTGCAGGGTCAAATAAGAAAGTTATAAAAAGTGCCATTTTTATTTTGACGTGTAATTCTTACCGATTACAATTTTTTCAAAATCTTTTTTGTACATTATTTAGAAAACCGATTGTTCTAATTGCTCAGAAAAGGTCAGGGCGTTTGGTCCAATAAAAAAAAAGTTATACTGTTAAAAGTGCGTTCGAATACTTTCGTGAGCCTGTGTATATCGGGTGTTGTGTGAAACCGTCAATGTTTATACATTTATATTAAGCATGAACGTAACAAATTTAAAGTAAACATAACATTAAGTTTACCATCGTTTCAATTTTCTGACATAGGTAAAATATTTCCCTTTGTTAGTGACTTCATTACTTTCTAAACAACAAGTGTGTTTCTGTACGAATGTTCGCGTACCATACGGTCGCCAGAATGTAAACAATCTTTCTTCTCGTTCGTTAAGGACATCCATTTATATTTTGTACACACTCTGTATTCTTCGTGTAGAGGCCGACGACTATGTAAACAAAAATAAGGTACTTACGAAAATTTTGCTTGTCTTATGATTACATAATTTTAACTACCATCGAAATGATTACGGTGAGGAACAGAGATACTATCATTTTCATTTGTGCTCAATGTGAAATTTAACGAGCTTGTTGATTTGTGTAAAATTGAAAGTGTAAATAAAGCGTTTCACACGCGACTCTGCGATCCGTTATCAGGAGAAATTTTCTTCAAGAAAATGGCACGTAAGGTAGAAAGGGTTCAGAAATTTCTAAAAATATTCCAAAAGATGGAAATTCTGAAAGTCGGAATAAATGTTCCATTGTTGTTTTATGCAATGATTATAAATCTATATTAAATAACTCGTCAAACTATTGAAAAGCAAATTTTTTGCTAGCGATTAAATAATATGGAAACAGTCATTTCGCCAAGCATATAATATAACGTAAAATGTGATTGAAATTGTATTTCGTGGTACCATTGCGTAATAATAAATTTACGGTGCATTAACATTTTGACATTTAACACGCGCGTATCGTATTGGCCGGCAAACCAGCTCCTTGGACAGTTCCTGGTAGAAAGTGTACTTTTACGCATGGTTGAAGAATTTTTCCCTCGCCGGGATACGTTATATATTAATGACCAGGAGACGTCGATTTTAATCCTGTTACCGTTTCATTAATTTTATCGTGACGCGATAACGTTACAATAGATTGAGCAGTTCGCGGGAAAAACCAAATTTTATTAACTCCGTCCAGCAGTAAAGCCAAGCAATAATTTATTTAAAGCACACTTCAAAGAAAATTTTTGTTACCATCCATTACCATTTTTTATTAATATAAATTTGAAAAATGAACACGGAGATTATTTTTAATTGAACTATACTCTGATTCATTAATTTTTTTACTGTTTTAACTTTTTTGTCCGGATGATAAAATTCTCATAGTAGCGCAATTTACAAAAATTAGGGAACGTGTTCACATTGCATTCATGTTGACGATACATACGTGTGCCGTTGCACGGCACCGTTCTGGAATTCTTGAAATTCTTCGACCGGGCTCAGCAGCCGGTGGTCCATCTCGCTCTCCCTCGAGTTATCCCGTTTTCTATCGTTATCAAACGGTAGACGCGTGGCGAAGCACGAACCAGAAAAAAGGGTAGTTATCTAGTCAGAAGAGATCCACTGCCGCAGAACTTTCGCATTCAACCGGTTCGAAACGTTTCTAATCTTGTAAACGGTTTACAGTGACTCCCACTAATATTCGTACGCTCGTAAAAATCGCATAACTTTGTCAATATTAGACTATACTACTTGGATTTTTTTGAAAAGTTAGAACAATTGGATCACTACATAATGTGAGAAAAATGTTTGATTAAAATTGCAATTGGTCGAAATTGTAGAGAAAATACTAAAAGTTGCATTTTGCAACTTTTTTATGTGGACTTACATTGAAAATTTAGAAAGTACGGTTTGTAGATCTGTATGAATTATACATGTTCTGAGAATTTCGTAAATACCGGTGAACGTTGCAATGAGCTGCAGATGTTCCAAAATGATCACATAAGGGCGAAATTCCCTGAGAAGGCGAAAATTCTGCGACTTTCGCCCTTAAGTTTTCGTCGTAAAACGTTTGTAGCTCAGTGCAATGTTGACCGATTTAGATGAAATATTCAGAATATGTATAATTGATACAGATGTACAAAACGTACTTTAAAAATTTTTAACCCCTTAACGCACAGTTTTTTTTAAAATACCGGCCAAAAAAAAAATAAATTTTTGATATACTGCGCTTTTGTTCCATGGAAAAAGGCTATATTTTATTCTTATATAATAAGTGTTATAGCTTACAAAGCCATGTAAATGATAAATATCAATAAAACGATTTTTTTCTTTGCTTTCACATTGTTATTTTCAATTCTCGATTATATTCGAGTGTGAAAAATTATAGCAGCATAAAATACAACGCCGCTCGAATTATCTCGAGTGTGCACAGTTTGGCCTGTTTAGCGCGCTCGAATTAACTCGAGCGTACAAGTTAAGGGGTTAATATAAGCCCGCATAAAAAAGTTGCAAAATACAACTTTTAGTACTTTCTCTGTAATTTCGACCAATTGCAATTTTAATCAAACATATTTCTCACGGTATGTAGTGATCGAATTATTCGAACTTCTCAAAAAAATTCAAGTAGTATAGTCCAATATTAACAAAGTTATGCGATTTTTAAGAGCGTACGAATATTAGTGGTAGTCTCTGTACTTCATTACGCTTTGATTTATTCGTAGCAATAATAAATTTGTCATTCTCCGTCGCAGATTGTTTACACTTCCCAAGAGTATTCACTTCGACGTCGTTTTATTTATTGAAAGAGCATTTCCTCGAAATCTCGACTAAGCGTCCTGTCTACTCTGCTGACACAGCAATAAAATCTCTTTTACTGCCGTGTTATGACCAACACTCATCATTTCTCTGTTCTGGAAATCTTCTCTGGGAACTTTTTCTTAATGATCCGAGTAACATGCATTCTTGAAATTTTTCTAATTTATTTCTATAGATTTAGTCCCCGGAACTGCAACAATTATTTGTCAAGAAAATGAACCGGTGATAACAGTTTCCATATTAACGGCAGACACGATAATCCCTGCTAAAGTCATATAAACTGAAAAAATAGAAATAATTAGGAAATACAGTAGTATGATTGTAATTAATTTTTGAAGCTAATAAAAGTATGATTTTTGACACAGAGGTCTGTTTAAACAAAGATTGTTAATGTCGACTAATTTGTATTAGTTTTTCGTGGTTATGGTATTAATATAACCATGATTATAGTATTACTGAGTTTGTTTAGTAAAAAATGTATACCCTCAAGTCAGATTGAGGAGAACAGATGATACGTAAATGAAGTCAGAGCATGGGTTTCAACTGTCCAATTACTTCCTTGAAGAACTCGGGTTGCTCGTCACCTGGAAACGTACTCGTTCTTTATTCATAAGCCAGGTGGCTACGGCCATGACGGAGAGTATCAATACAGTTTTATCACCTGAACAAGACATGGACAGACTCTCTTCGATACTGGCGTTACGCGGCACATTCTTCAATCAGAGATACAGAAACATTAATGAGTATACTTGCATGTTTCAACGTAAGACTTAAATTCAGTCTTGCCATTAACCATGTTTTTCCCAAGGAATCATAAACTGTTTGGAGATGTTTTTCTCACGATGAAGTATCATGAAAATTATGTTCTTCGTGGAAATCTCCAAAGCAAAAGCGTCGTGAGAAAGATTTCGTTTGATTGTGATAGTAAATCGTAAAAGACACTACTATCTTGCAATATTTTAATAGAAATATTTTTGTTTTTATAAGTGGTTTGCTTTCCGTTTTATTACAAATGATCCTGCTCTCGAATCGGTTTATTTACCGAGTGTTATCCAACAATTTATCGAAACCATTTGGTTAACATGTTATCGGAAAATCTTTTTGTCACATTAGACTTATCATTGTTGAGTTTAAAATTTACGATCTAAAATTTGGAACAATCGTAATCGCCGGACATTCGTTTTACCGACGGAGTCGGCGGATTTCTATGCGATCTTCTGCGTGTAGATGGCGGTGTACTGTTTCGCGACATGTTCCGCAATAATTTCACCAAAAGCATGCAATAATTTTTGAAACGCAAATAAATCATTTTCTATTTAGAGAATACGTAGAATGCTATACATAGATATTTGTACCGAATATAGATTGTTCCTGAGAACGTGCAAACACACAATAGTATAATCGCAGGTGTCGTAGCAAGTGTACCTCGTTAAAGCATTACACTTCGATACGTTGAATACGTTATATAAAGTATAACAAAAACTGTTTCGTAAATTATGGTAGATCCAACTACCGTGGAGCAGCATCTGAAAGTGGTAACATGTGGGGGTGTGTAATTTAAAAGTAAATAAATTCCGGAATTGTGTTTAGCGGTATTCTATGGTCGGGAACCCGCTGCTCTTGACCACGGTGTCTTTCTCGGTAGTTGGACGGTCTCGAGGGACACAAGTTGGGCCGTTTCAGGGTTAGGACGCAATAACGTATAACGCAGCGACGTTAAGGGTGGTGTAAGGGGAGGGTGGTAGTAGGAGCAGGATTGTACCTAAGAAAGACAGCAACAGTGAGGGAAGGAAAGCGAGTTCGAAGGGTAGGTAGGGGTGGTAGGTCGTTGCCCGACTGGGAGAAGGGGGAAGGCCGGTAAATATCGACCCTCCCTTCACGGAGACTCTCTGTCTCCGTCCAGACATTCGTTACCCCACGCTGCTCCTTTCCCCTTGCATCGCATCCGGCCTTTTTCCTCTCGCAGGCTTGTAACCTCCTACCGAACGCCCACGTAGAGAGGAGAGTACTACTGCTCTTACACCACGAGATCTCCGTGCTACCTTTCCAAGGTCAACGGCTTGATGGCTCAAAGACCCCTGGAAACGAACTTCTATGGTCCGCGACGTGTGCGTGCCATCTTCTGTCGACTTTCTTTTCGACATTTGCATTTGCGACATCCTCCTAGTGACCATTATGCCGCACACGCTTTTGGGAAATGTAGAATGTCGATAAACGTGCGATACACATTGTGTACCCGACAGCACACCCGTACTTTTGTCCATAAATAAAAGCACGAAGTAGCAAGGACACTAGTAAACAACAGGGGTGTCACTAATAATATTGTATTAACAGAACTAGACTCATTGTTTACATTTGTAGACGCATCTGTTTTACTCTGATATTTATAACAGACAATTTAAAAGAAATAACTTTCTTGAAATCAATATGTGATACTTAAATTGATCAACTCGTCGGATCTATTTTGACCAGGCGCACAGTGCGGTATTTAAATGGGGGGATTCGAGACAAAAATAAAGAAAAATGTATATAGAGAGTTACCTAAAATATCTTCAATACTTATTATAGTGTCTAACCATCCACGATGACGTACGAATAAATAATTTCGGGAATTAATGTCTACATTTACATAGTTTACAATAAATTCGTATTTTGAAAAACGTAGTTGGAATAAGAATATCAACGTTCACCGGGGACAGTACTTCAAAGAGATATGATTACAAAAAATAATAAAGAGTACAGAGGTCAAATTTTGTAGCAATCGGGTTTCTAGTGGAATATTTTTACGGTGAGACGAGAACTGCTGTTATCAGCGGGTAGATTTGAGTGAGTCAGGCTAGATTTCGAGGTCGTAATCATTAATGAATCATTATTTGCTTTGAAAAAGTTTAGAACCGTGTTCGGTTTTCTTGGAACCTTTTGTCAAGTATGAATCAGCGACTATGTTTTCGCCAGAGGACTTTGAACTACTGCATCTTGTCTGGGCTGAAACGTTTAAACCCAGACAACCGAAGGTTGCCCGAGGTTACAAGTCTAACTGCTCTTCTTCCCTTTCCTATCCGTCTACAGACGTTCAGTGCGTATTCAACACACGGCTCACCCCTCGAGTCCGAAATCTTCGGTTTTCTTCTGCTTAACCAGCCAGACGTTGCCAACCCCCCTCTCTCCCCCACATTCTCCCCTAACCGCCTCCTCCTGTCTTCTGCAGCTTCGACTCCACCCTTCCCACACTTCACCCTCCTTGTTAGAAAATATGTGTCGGGCACGTTGCTTATATACAAGGTGTTTCCTTTATCTCGAAAAATTGAAATATCTCGAGAAGAACTGAACCTCTCTAAACCTTTGAACATTCTTGTTTACTAGAACAGTCCTTCACGAAATATTTCAGTTTTCCGGAATAAAGGAAACATCCTGTAGATTACTCACCAAGAACGAAGTAAACGTGCTTAGTTCTTAAATTCTATAGCCTGATTTACCCTTGCAAATGTCAACAAAATAGATTTTTCTGATTTCGTAGCGACAAACCTAGGGAAACACGATTATGGTTTATGGTACTAATAACAGGGTACGGTCATTCACGTTTCATTGTTGTGCGCTCGGTTAGTCGCTTTCCTTTTAACCTTAGCGTACCCTTAAAATGACTCCTCGCGCGGTTGGGTCAGGACTCATTGTTTTACCAAACGGTTCTTTTCTTTGTTCAACGTTGAACGTTACCCGAACTATGTCCGAAGGAATCGTGATCGAAGTAAGACATAATTGAAACTGTGTTACACGTTGTTCTTTTCTTGCCCGAGTTTAGCTTACATTGTCATCGGGGGTTTTGCGTACCAAAGATTTCGTGTAAAGATTATTTCATTTCAAATGGAGAGTTTAGTATGCGTTATTTTGGAAAAATAAAATAAGCCATTTGTTTTTAAATAATCAGTTCTAGGAAAATTCTAATTTGAGAACATTTTGCTTGGGAATCAGCGCAATTAGAAGATTTTTTCTATTTCTGTCGCGCTATAGAGAACCTTAAACTTCGCGTGACACTGAACGCGCTAAACTTTACGTCAGGATTAAATTTTATTAATGGCGGCCGTGCCGACTCAATACCGAGTGGAGATCACTGTAACACCGTGCTAGTGTCACAGCAATCATTAGCGCCTGTCCTGTGCGCAGAATTGAATAAACTTCGACTTTTGATTATCTGAATTATAATTTTGTTGCACTTCCTCCTCCTGAGATGTAGGTCATGCATACCCCTTCTTTTGCACCTATCCTAGACAAGCGAATCTAGGCTGTGGGCAGTGCCGGGTGCATATAGGTATCGATCGTTGAACGGCGTTGCTGCAGTCTGGCCTGGTGCACCGGCAAAACTGGGTTACCCACCTAACCTATACACACGATTCCGCGGATCTTGTTCCTCGTCTCGACGAAGCCAAGCACGCCTCCCGTGTTTCTGTAACCCACGCGCTCGTGCATTTTCGCCCACACATGGCACCCGCTCGTGCATCTTCGTGACTTGTCGTTCTTTTCTTGCTTCCTCAGTTGTTGTCCGCCGTCTTCTTGATTGTTGTTAAGAAACGCATGCACCCTCTCCCCTTCTCATATATTCTCTTGGAACGATAACGGAAACAAATACTCGCGATTAGTAGCAGCAACATCTATGTCTGATGATTAAAATTACTATTTTTAAGATCTTGGCTGCTATGTAATATTCTGAATATGATATGGAATTTCAACAAATAAAATGTCTTTATTTGATTGATCCTAACCATGAAATGAAATGTTTTTACGTAGCGGTAATACATTTGGCCAAATATTGCCGAATAAATAATATTCAATTAAAAAATTAAACAGGTTATTTAGTATTTAAAATGATATTTACTTCGACGCTGGGAATAATTATGAGATTATTTTGAATTATTAAACAAATAGCAATGCAAATTACAAAAACAGATAAACCGTAACATCAGAAAATTACTTTATTGCATCATCAATACTTTCTAAATGATTGATGATTTTCTTGTTATTATTTAATGTTTGCAACATTGTAAAAATCTGAAAATGGAGTCGCAGTATTATTTTTCTGCTCGCTGATGACGTCAATAAGATTGCAATATTCTTATAGCGATATTGGCATACTCTGCCTTCGCAGTTCATGAAACAGAACAATGTAAATTTTTTTAAGATATCTAGATCGAATTATTCTTTATAAAAGAATTTCTAAGAGATTCGTTCTTTTATTACATTTTCGTAAGAATTTTTCACCGTACGACGAAGGTTACGCCATTGCGTTTTCATTCACATGAATTACACTGGCGTCAAATTGTGGTGTACTAAGTTCTACTTGACCCTCAAACATGATTCATAAAATTTGTTAACAGTTCCTACATTTAAAGAAACAAGTAATTAATGAAAAATATTGCAATCTAAATTGTCCTGCAGATGTGCTGTAAATTATTTATTGAATTTTTCATGTACAGAAAATTGCGATATTAATTAATTGGTTAAAAGTAATTTGGAAAATAAATACGTAAATTTCTAGGAACGTTAAAACGGTAATATGTGTATATACAGCATTTATTTTATTTCAAGAGCTTATTCGATATGTACTGTATGTACTACGAAGTACAAACAAACGGGTGTGACATCTCGTGACGACGTTAAGGCGAATAGACTATACGCGCGCATGCACAAGGCTGCACGTCACCTTACCCTCGAGTGTCGTGGGGCTGCGCCTACTGCATTCATGCGAGTTGAAGGGTCTGCCATGTCGACGTCCATTACGCATGCGCAGGGCTTTGCACTCTGTCCACTAGTCTGCGCACGCGGCTGTACCTTCGACTCGGTGTGGGTTTGGTGTTTGACTACTATCCAGGACCGTACCGCGATACATGTACTTAACGTATATAATGTTTCATTTTCAGAATATTTTTGAATTCACAAAATCATATCATGTTTGACCACGTATCGTGGTTTATACCATATAAATCAATTGAAGACAATAATTTCACCAAAAAAAAAAAAAATTACGAATTACTTAAACAACAATACCAATGATAACATTCAAATGATTTATCATAGAATGTTTTCTGTTCCAATAAGTTCTCTTTAACGATATAGTACATAATAATCCGAAAAAATTCTTCCTATAATATTTGAAATATTCCTGCCAACTGATCTCCGTTGGCAGAAGAAAATATGTAATTCTCGTTCTCTAATGCTCAAAGTTAGTTTAATGATGTCCTTCTAAAGCGTGGAGCTCTAACTTTAGGATAGTTAGAGTTTCAAGTTCGAAAATAGCAAAGGGTACATTCGAGGCAAACAGACGATCCTGTCACTCCTTAGTTGCAGAGCGAAACGGGTAGGGGGCCACGGGTCGCGATTCGTAGGTCGTGCGAGAAGGACTAGCCTGCATCAGTCTACGCCGCGTCCCTTGCAAAAGGGTACGCTCGTCTTCACGTCGATCGTTGATTTACTTCTTCCTTACCCGAGTTAACATAATACATACGCATAATACAGAGTTAACGGAATACACATACTAACGTTTCTGTGTATTGCCGCGAAATAAAGATTCTTGAAACGGAAGGGCAACATCGTGTGGAAAACCTCATGGTGTATCTGTGAAAGAATCTCACGCAACCTAGGAACGACTTGACGCCGTTTCAATAGTCTGCGTACGCTCGATATAACTGCATAGGAGTTTTTGAATGTCCGACGCGCGTGCCGTCGAGTTTCTGTAGTGTTACGGGACCGGTGTGCCGTGTGATCATCGTCTCGCGAGCGGTTTTCGCTCGTTCACCCTACACAACTTTTTATCGTTCCCGTAAATCTCGCTACGGAGAGAACTACATACATAGAACGCGGGACTCGGTACTTTTCGGCACGCGGCCGAATACCTCCGATCATCGGTCTCGCGAGACTTCCCCCTAGCGATCCAATAGGGAAGAAGGGACGCGCAAAGAAGAAAATTCGGAGGAGCCCAGCTAGCGAAACGACGGGGCTCGTGTGCCGCCGCTGATTTCGTTCACGGATGCATCCTCGTCAGACATAACCTGTATGCGCTCCATGAACAGGAAGTTTCTCGTGGTAGGAGTGGGCGGTGCGAAGAGGGAGACGCCGGTCGAGCCTTAAATATCGATTTTGGCATGCAAGAGGTACGATAGTCCGTCCGTTTCCAACGTGTCCTCCTACCTTTGTGCATCTCCATGCTGACGAGTTTTGACAGTTGAGTGCGAGAGTTAGTGCGTCAAGAGGAATATCGCGTGCATCGACACGATACAAAAACAATATGGTGGCGCGGCATATTCGAGCCGAAAATTAACTACACAGTGAAACGGTGTTTTTTTTTTTCATTTCCAATGATAGTATGCGATGTGTGAAGTTGTAGTATCGATTTTTTAAAACATAAAAGTGTCCGTTGAAAATGTTGTTCTCGGATCATCGCGTGTACAGACACTTTGTCTATAAAACACGTTTGAGGCAGGAAAATTCGGTGACTATCGATCGATCGTCTCATTAATACTGGCCAAGACACTATTTCTTTCGTTCGGAAATTTTCGTCGTTTATTCGAATTTTTGCACGGATCCAATCGAATTATCATCCGTCAAACGATTCGCTCTACGTTCTTCTCTCTGATCATCGAAATTATTCGTTCGCATAAAAAAAGATAAAGAAACAAAATAAAAAAGGAAACAAATGCAAAATGCGTTTTACACGGTAACAAGTGAAATCCGCAATACAACACAGTGATTTCTCGAACAGGAAATTTAACTTGGACGAACGGAATTCAACGAAAACACGAACACGTACACGCTGAAGATATATTTCAAGAAAAGGAATCAACGAAACTGCCAGTGTCTTCATAGATTTAACGAACCCTGTTAACTATAGGGCATATTCAACTATTATGATACACAAGCTCCATTTGTAAGGGTCTTTGTTGCGTTCGCTGATCAAGTGGACGATGACATCATGGTGCAGCATTGCCGATTGAGAACTCCATGGACAACGGAGACAGTGTTGGTAACATACCGATAAACCCTTCGGCACTGTTGTCTGTTGTTTTCAATACGTCGGAACTGGCAATACCTATTCGAGATTGTCAAACGAGTAATTATCACTAAACTGAACGGCAGCGTGCTTTTACAGTCGCGCAGCAACTTGGTAACATGATCGAACGAATAATACTCGAAACGAAATAAACCAGAAAGAAAACTAAATAAACCGACAAATTCTAATACAAAAAAAAAACGATCATAGATTTTAGTCTTCTTTGTGCACTCTCTCGTTGCTAATGAGCACGTTCCCAACTAATTGTTCGTTAGACCTTGACATGATCGTTATTTGAAAAGAAATAGCTTGTCCACGCGTCATTTCATTCGGTATTCGGTCAATTGTTTCGGCCAAGACGCGCCGCTAACACTGGATAAAAAAGAAAATTTACATCAAGAAGAATGGTTTCGAGATATGGCGTCTCGAAGGAGGGCGCAGTGGGTGTTGCCGTTGGCGTAGGACCTATGCACTGTCTCCTGCCACATTGTGGGGGACCCCATCATCATCATCACCTTTCGGCCCCCCATCCACAAAACCCGCAGCCAGGTCACAATCACCACGTGCATCCGGCCCATCAGCCACCACCCTCGCCGAGTCCCCATTTGAATCATCAGCTGAGCCATCATCAACTGACCGTCAACATTAACCATCTGAGTCATCAACAACAACAACAGCAGCAGACCCAACATCAACAAGCACCGCCTCAGTATCGCGTGGTCACTGCGAACGCTAGTAAGTACGAATATCGATGGGAAACGGAACGATCAAGATTACCGTATACATTTAACGAGGATAATTACAATTACTGTTTTTCTGTTTCGATGAAAAGATTTTCCAAAAACATGAGTATTTTCATTCATAGTCCTGCTTTATTGTACGCTCCTGGAATTGTGGAGTCTTGTCTTATATTAATTAATCGGTGTGTCTGATGGTAAACTTTCGTTGACCGACAATGTGGTATATGCGAAACCTACGGTTCATTGCTGAACGTCTGTAGAAAAACTGAACGTTGACCTTGACGCGCGTATATTCTTCTCTTTTGTTGCTTCTAGCGTGAAGACGGCAGGCTAGTCACATTCTCAGAACGGGTGCACGTGTTGCGATATGTCCACGTTTATTGCAACACTTGATTCAATATTATAGTTTCCTGGTGGTTAAATTTTTTATCCAATGGTTGCACGGTATTGGTTGAAACTGGTATTGTCTGATAATTCGAAGATGTTTATCCTTTCAAAAAATTTTTAATTAAAATCCTTTCGTTTTGCCATCGTTTTTCTTCTTTTTTTCAGTGCAATTTTCGAACTTCTCAAGTTTATCCAGGAATTTGTAACAGAGGATTTATTACTTAATAAAACACTGAAAGTATAATAATTAGTACTGTTATATTAGAACGTGTCTGCTATATTTTGCTAACTACGTAACATTTTTCCAAGTATTTTCTGTTTTACAATTATTTCGTTAATTATCAGAAATTAAGCAGCCGCACATTTCTACCGCTTTTAAACAAATGTTTGCATGAACTTTATTTACATGAGAGCGAAATGTTGATTTGCTCCATCATGGACATACATTTTCGTGACCAATGGAAGCACTGTCTCGAATTTACATTTCAGTCTGTTTCGTTTTCATTTATCCTGAATATGTATTTGTATCAGTGCCTACCTTCTTACTTTGGATAATACAATGGAAACAAAATTTCGTAACTCGACTTGAACTGTGTAGCAGTTGGCTAAAATTGGTCGGTAACTACTCGAGGCTTGCTTTTTATCTCGATCCGTATCGGTCATTCATTGCTTACCTGTGCATATGTATAACAGCATACGCGTATAAGTGTCGTACACCTGTGCGTACAAAAGAAATGCGCATACACGCAGCCCGTTATTTTCGAGCACACTGGAAGTAGTTAATTTGACCTGGTGCCCTATCTGTCAGGAGTCGAACCGTTTCAGTCTATTTGCAGACATACGGCCAAGCTCTCGAGTTGTACTAAATAATCTCCGCGAAAATAAGTTTACAATATCCCCCTGATGGAAATGTCAAATTTGCTATTCTCCTACAAAAGTTTTATCTCGTATTTTTTGTACCGGTAATATTAAATTCAAGGACACTATCGACAATCGGATAACAGGGAATTATCTCCTATTATCTATTGTTTAAAACCAGAAACCGATCAGCTTTCTTACCTTCAATTACTTATACATGTCTCTGGAATTATGACCTACGAAGAGCTCAAACAACTACGGTCATTTCTTACAATTGTAGAGTCATAAATTCTACACTGTTTTTGTTACCTTTAAAAATATTTCTGACTTCCGTTAACACGTTGACTGCCATGTCACCCATATGTGGGTGACGGAATTATTTATCCACGTTTTAAAATGAATTTTTACGTTGATACATTCATCGTACCAAATTTGATTAGGATCTGTGAAATGCAAGGAAGTTGGAGGACAACTCAATATCATACATTTAATTTCTTTCAATTTTTATTTCATTAAAAAACTTACTTTGATTTTATGGAATTTTTGAGGTTCCTAGTTTGGCAGTCAAAGTGTTAATGTAAGTTCTCAGCTACTCTATTGTCCTTTTGTACCTGGGTAATCAGTGTCGCTAGGAGAAGTCTCCGATGTTAAATACTCTCGTGATCTACGAACGGTTACCGTATCGATATATCGGACAGCTTAGTATTTAGGTTAGTCCTTAGCGCCCCTGAGCGGCATTGTAGACAATTCACGAAATAGGTCAATCGATAAAATGCTTTCTACCTTGTACAGTTGCGAAGGTACGTTCGATTCTTTCCTCTTGCTTGACACGTTTCGTCAACGTTACCCTCTGCTCTGATAAAACGTTTTAAGGAGTTCTAGCGATAACAGTTATTTCGGTAGTTATTCGAAAAATTTATCGCCGTTTTAACGATCGTTTCTTTCCGCATTCCTCGCAAAATATACTTTGTTTTCGTGCAACTGTAGACGCGTTGTATCATTCGTATAATATTATTTTTTTCTTCTTTCCTATTTCACGTTACAACATCACAATGTTTTTAAATATACAAAATATCGGTTAACAATTTACACGGTTATAGTATACTTTTCATACACGGTGGAGAGTACATATATATTTTTCTGTTCAATTTTCCATTGGGACATTTATAAAAAAAAAATACATGTGTATATTAAGTTAATTTATATTTTATATAAGTCGTCTGTTGTGGCAATTTTCGCGTTATCCATTGTAGATAATACCCGGCAATTACTTTTTCAGATATAATACATTTGCTCGGTTTATTTCATAAATTAGTTTACTAATTACTCTGATAGTGAGAATTCTGATTTTTTTAAGCAAATGAATTTATTGTCTATGACGACAACACGATACTATTTCAATAAACAGCTTACGTAGATAACATTGGAATACCGCATTCAAAGATACACCACACATTTTTTTTCAAACGTTTAACTTCAGTTGTATTACTTTTGCTTATCATTCGTAATCTAGTCGTTGACGGAATTATTTTGCACAGAGACTTGTAACTGTCCATAAGTACGCGAGTACATGATAAGTAGTGTGTGCCAACAGTAAAAGGTGTATGTGTTACAAGCTCTACTCTATCTACATTTCAATAAAGAGACGATAAATGCGAGCAATTTATTTAATATCTTATCATTGGTGCTTTAGTATTATGTAGACGTCTCGGTAATGTATCAATTTACTTCTATCGATATGTTTCCTAGAATCTCAAGATACCAGACATTGTTGCAAATTTTATATTTTGTTGTGTACCACTATTATAAAAATTAATTTCACAGTATCATTATGTTGTCTTATTATATACGACACTGTAATAATAACCACAGTATCACGTACAACGTCAGAACATATTTTTCTACGTTTATCACTTTCACACGTTAGCGTTGGCATGTACTGCTCGCCACGTGGCCGATGTATGATTCGTTCTAACCTCACTTCGACTTTCACGTGCATTATCTGCAAGCATGCTTCGACTGTTCCTTTCGAGATAAAAAATTTGTAGTACTATTTTAAAATCGTCTAGTTCGCGTATTAATCGCTTACAGTTGAAATCAAACTACGAGAATATACTTCTCATCGTTTCCGCACATCATGTCGAGATTTATTGGTGGAAGTAGGGGAGTGGAAAAGACAGAGTCAGAGAGGGAGGGAATTGGCACCGGAAATGACGTATTGCATTCTGGATTGAATTTTCCAGGCCACGTTCCTTCACTATGTTGATACACACACACGCGCGCGCGCGAGCGCATGTCTTAGATCAGTCATCATAAATGTATACATTTGCCTACTAATATACACGTCATAAGTACGTGATAGTGCATGAGAATGACAATATCTCTCATTGTCTCGTCCGTAGGAATATAATTCTCTATTAATGAGATCACCTAATGCATTGTAAAGAATACTTCAGAAAGAGAAATTATTATCAACTAAATAATGCAAGAATCGTTCAAGGCGCAGGTTACGGCTCTGTTCCTGTTAAACGATCTCGAGTAAAATGTTAATGCAAAATTTCGTCCAATTTCTTGATTTCGTTATACCCACACACAACTAGCCGTGATAAATGACTTTACGATGCGTATTAATTCATCATGTACGTAAGTGAATGTTCTAATATCTGAAAGTTATTCTGTAACCTACAATTTACATGTTTTCGTGGTACTTAATACGATCCTGGCGATGGAGTTCGGCCTCGCCCCCCTTTCGTGGCAATCAATGCACTTACGGGACTACAGATAGCAGCACTGCTCCGGTCCCTGCCCACATGTGCAAAGATGGCCGTTCGCGAGGCCGTCCTCTCGGTTTCTTTGCTCACGTTCGAGCCCTGCTGTCATCCGATGGTTACATCGTTGTAAAGATCTGTTCGTTCGAATAGTTCAAAGGTTTGCTTGACGAAAAACTATAGCCAGCTCCGTGACGCGATTTTCAACGGTGAGCGACGAATTCTCCATATTTGTTTTACTCCTCTGTCTCTCCCTATTCTCTTAACGTATTTTTTGATAAGTTTGTGGCATGTGGTAAAAAAAAACAGTTTTCGCGTGAATCTTTCGCTGTTACCGCGGTTCACTGTTCGAATCTCGCGATTTCTCGCAGCGAACGACTTTTAATTCCGACGACACGGTATTTTCGAACTGATTGCGCTCTCTGGCATCTCTCGGACGGCGACGACGTGTCAAACGATGTCTGCAATTCCACGCATAATCGCTTTCACGAGTAATTCATTTAACGGCCGAACGGCAAGCACAGCACGCCAATAAAGTATATAGTATCACGCGTATGCGAATCTGACGGCGCAATAGAGATCAGTTTTATTTTCTTTATTTTCGGCATTCTTGAAACGGATAGCTCTGATAGGTGTTATAGGTACACTATGCTAATGAATGATGGGATTGCTTTATTGACATTATGTGCTGCGTAACAATCGTTGATGCTATTCCAATGAATGATTACCTCGGTCGCGGATAAAATGCATACGAGACACAAACATAAGATGGTGCTGGTTCCTTTTATTACCAGATTTTTCGTTTCATGCCGAGCATAAAAACTTACTTGAATAATCGAGCAAACTGTACAGATGTTCGTGACAAGTATAATTAATTCGGGTGGGTTTATGCAGAAGTGATTAATATTTTTATTTCTTCAGTGAATTACTGATTACTGTATTTATTTATTTATTTTTTTTTTTTTCTTGAGTGAAATAACTGTGCAACATTCGCATTTTCTAATTTCGATACTATCACATATGCAACGTACGCGCGTGCAAGTCTCTCGTTAGCGCAAGTACTTGTTGAACAATCAACTCGTGATAACTTCAAAGCGACCTTGAGAATGCAGAAAAGTTTTTTATATGTATTTAATGCAAGCTGTATTACCCCATATACACGGGCAAATTAAACTCTGTGCACGGGGTTACTAAAACAATTAGTATATCCGTGTAAATATTTAAATGTGCTAATTATGCAAATAGTGTTATATTACGAACGAAACAGGTACAAAATAAATCGATATATTTTATTTTATTGTGACTTACTGTCCATTAGTCGGTGTTATTTCTATAATTATTTAAACCTAGCACGAGATGTTATCTCTAAATTCATACAATCAAATTATACCGAATATGCTATAGGAACCAGCAAACACAGGCACGCAAATAAACTACTGTACGCAACATTGGCCGTTAACCGTAACCGTAGAGTCTGTGAACTCACGTATACGTGACACTGGCCGATAATCGGTGCTTCAATGAAATTACATATGTATATGTGACACGAGATTTCAAAATGTTAATTTATCGGTGTTCTTATGTTTTTAGGATCAGACTTTCATGTGTCTGGACAAAATTACGGCACCCAACCAGGGGGCCAGGTGGGCGGGGGAGGGGGTAGTGTAGGAGTACCTGGGGGTAGAGGACCTCCACCACTCGGCGGTTTACAGTCCATAGGACAATCGGCGGCAGGTATACCGCCAGGAGGTCCTGCTGGAGGGCAAGTACCATCCCAAACCCCAGCACCCGGGGTACAGTCACAACAGCCGCAAGGTCCGGCACCGACTACCACACCCCCCGTGCATACCCCATCGCCGCAGGAAATGGGAAAACAGGCCCACCTACAACCTCAGTCGCAACCTCTATCACAAGTATATGGGCCGACGCAAACGAGGCCGACCTCGCAAGTGAGTATCAATTATTTAACACGTTGCCCGTAACATTACAATTAAACAAAAGCGGAGCCCCTGAAATGACGGTATATTGTTCATATAATTTTATGTATTTTTATTTCTTTTTTTATCTGATTAAAACTGTCCACCCATGTCCACATCCGCATGACTCATCGGCTCAACAAAATGGCTGTGAATTTAAGAGAAAAAAAATTGTCTCGTACAGCAATTATTCAACTCAGAATATGAAATCCAATCCATAGTTGGAGCCATGCTTATTAATATGTTTATCAATTTCAGGGTTATTACCCACAAGGTGCAAGACCACAACAACCAAGAGGTATTAGCCACAGGGGTGGTCAAGGAGGTTCTGGTGCACAGGTAGTAGGGATGTCGGGTGTTGGTGGAGGTGGAGGGCAACCAACAACGCTATATCATCCGGGTGGTTTGCCAGTTCAAACCGGGGCAATGTTTCAAGTCCCCCCAAATATTCATCCTGGCCCACATCAGCAATCTGTATACCCCATGAACAGTCAAATACCCCTTCAAGGACTAGTTAAGTAACGACAACGTATATTTCTTGCTGTGCATCATTTATATTATTCGTTTAATAAGGAAAGGACAATATAGCCTTGGTATTTATGATTAAACTAGGATTAGTTTATAAACAGTTATCACATTTATTGTTGATATCATCAATGATCATAAGCGTAACAAGTTTTATTGTACTTTTAGTTTGGTGGTCCACCTCAGAGGCATCAAACTCATCAAAATCAATCATATTTTGCACCATTTCAAAATTCAGCCATTCTTACGGCACAACATATGTTTGGATATAGCACACCCACAGCAACTCCAGTTCATCAACCTTGTAAGTACTACTGTAGCATCGTAGCATAGTTGTACAATGACAAGTAACGATATTAGCTACTATTACTATTACTATTCATTGTTTTTATAGATTATTGGCCTGGTCAACCTGCAAATCCACAGTTAAGTTTAAGTAGAGCAGGTGCAAGTGCTGTCACTGGAGGGGCACAACATGTTACAGGCCCGCTGGCCGGTACCCAAGGAGCCCCAGTTGTACCACAAGGTACGATTCAGCAGTCTACGCAACAGGCCCAGCCTTTACCTGCAATGGGTATATCTCTTTCTCAGACTGGTAAGTTATAAGCATTTTAAAAATAAAAAATATGTACTGGGTGTTTCGTAAATCGTGGCATAACTAGCCAGAAGGTGATTCTACATGTAAAACTAAGTCTATTATATAAAGTATTGAGTTCAGAGTCTTTGCCTTTTCATACTTTTTGAATTAAAAATTCATGCTTTATTTAAATTCGATAAGGAATGTTAAGTATTTCATTTAAAAGAAATAAAGATCTCTTAATATCTCGAAAGGAAAAAAAAACAAAGTAGTGACAAAACAATTAGAGCACTACATGCGCCCCTCAAAACCATATAATTTTTATTTCAAACATTATTTTTTATGATGAATAATTTACGATTTATTTGAAGTCACATTACGAGCACTACCTAACTCTGCCACTCTTAATAACTTTGTTATGTATACAGATACAACGAAATGTTTGCAGTGAAAGTTATCGTATTTGGAGGGGGACAAATCTGTGTGGGTAAAGGTCATCTGAAGGTCATATTTTCCGAGATCTTGTTTCAACACTTTTTTTTTTTTTTTAATGGAAATACCTACCTTTTGTATCGTGAATGAAGAGAGTATCAAATTCTGTGTACAAATGTATTGACTTTCATATATCCTAAATCTAATAGTTAACGAAATATTATCGAAATAATTTTCCATGTGTACTTAACACATTCAAGTTCAGCTTACAGATAGTAGGTACGAATTGAAAAGGATTTCGATAATGTCTCGTTAACTATTAGATTCAGGACATATGAAGGTCAATACATTTGTACACAGAATTTGATACTCTATCGATTCATGATACAAAATGTAGGTCATTCCATTTAAAAAGACTACTGTTAGTAAGACCTCGGAAAATATGATCTTGAGGTGAGATCTTCACCCACACTATGTCCCCCTCCAAATACGAGAACTTTCTCTGCAAACATTTTTTTGTATCTGTATAAATAACAAAGTTATTACGAGTGACAGAATGAGGTGGGACACACTGTATATACATGTTAGACATACATATAATAATAATAATAATAATAATAATAATAATAATGTAATACTGAATACTTAATAATGTAATGTATTATTATAATAGTGCAATACTTAAAGTAAGAGGTAACATATTTCCCATGAAAAGCTCATTACTTATAAAAAGAATCCATATACAATTGCGAATAAAAGTTTCCGGCCAGTTACATTTTTTGGTTTATATTCCAAAAGCGAAATCTAAAAGAATTTTCACTAATATCGGGTAAAAGGGTATCACAAATAAAGAGAAATAATACAGGAGATAAGCACCGTTTATCATTGGATGTATGCTTGTTTACAAAATTAGTAAACTAGCCTGTGCTAAAGTTTCTGGCTACGTCATTTCACAAAAGAAATCTTATAATATAATAGAGTTAACATTTATTTTATTGTGCACTATTGTTAGTATCTTGTAGCCATGCCTTTCGCACAGATGACAGCAGCACTGCGTCGTGGCATGGTGTCGATTAATCTAGAAATAACGTCTAAAGGAATTTTATTCCATTCTTTTTTTAAAGCTTCATATAATTCTGTCTTGTTTCGATGTGTAAATTTATTTACGCGTTAGTTCAGCTCCGCATAAATGTTCAATTGGAGTAATATCCGGGTATTAAGCAGGCCACGTCAAAACTTTTATATTTTTGGAAAATTAGCATTGTTTAACCACTTTTGATATTTGTCGTTATCCTGTTGAAAGACTCAGTTTTCCACCATTTTTCTTTCTGTGTATTGTACTAGATTCTTGTCTGAAATATCTCGGTAAAATTATACCGTCCATCTTTTCTTTAATTTCTATCAGTGGACCGACCCCATGAGCGGAAAAGATGCCTCAGACCTTATATTCCCTTCGCCATATATTACAGTTGGCATTTTATACTTCACTTCGTATCTTCTGCCAATTGTACGTCTTACATACTGTCTCCCATAATTTCTAAATAAATTAAATTTCGACTCGTCTGAAAAAGCGACATTCTTCCA
Source organism: Halictus rubicundus (assembly GCF_050948215.1). Lineage (NCBI taxonomy): Eukaryota > Metazoa > Arthropoda > Insecta > Hymenoptera > Halictidae > Halictus > Halictus rubicundus. Next base: position 5,601,199 of record NC_135155.1, read on the forward strand.
ATGCTCGATTGTCCAGTGTAAACTGATTTTTTTGCAATTAAAGGTTTTTTTATCACATTCCTCTCGTTTTTCTGATTAAAACTCAGTAGGGCTAAATACCTTCAGTAGGGGTATTTACACGAATTCTTAATTTCATTTGTTACACAAGTAATTATAGCCGTAATTGTATCGTGTTTGGTGCTATTTTCATTAGAAAAAAGAGACCAATGTGATGGTAAAAGTCTCTTTGATGAAAACCCAATATGTAAGAAGAAAGTTCTTAAAAAGTTTTTGAAAAATTAGAAAAGTCTTTTCGAAACTACGGAAAGAATACTGTAGCTGGAGCATGACATATTTGAGTCCCATAAAGGTTCCGAGCAGGGATTCGAACCCTAATTTCCCTCGGGGGAATTAACTCAAATTGAGGGGAATGCAGTTACCCTTTCTTCGCCAGGATCGGATTAGTCACGTGACCGGGCCGTCCAGGAAGCGTGGGGAATGGCGTCGTAGAAGGGGAAGGGTAGAGTGGAAGACAAGTCTTAATCTGGCAATACTGGGTTTAGACAAAGAATCTGTAACCCAAGTAACCTGATTAATACGGATTTCAGTAATAGAACTCATACGCCATGTTTCCAAATAATCCACGAAATAAATGAATATGACTATGTTGTTTCAATATTGTCTATACTTATGTTCTATTTTTCGGTGAGAAATAGATACAAAATGCGATTCTGACATGTTTAGTTCTGCGTGTTCGCCGAATTTCCAAACTCTATTTTCTCAGAAAACGAGGCGTCAATATGGAAAAAAACTTATTGTATATTTTCGACTTATTTTCTGTAGAATCACCCCCTCCACATTTATACCATTTTTGGGACACCCTGTAAACATATGGAATAAAATAATTTACGAAACTTTAAAGTCGTTTTTTAAGGACCTTTACACACTGTCGACCAAAGGTCACCGGCGACCAGTAGGTACGAGACAAGATAAGAGCTCTCGTACGCACTTGATGGCAACAACCAGAAATTGTTATATTTACGCCTGGAGGTGTTTCAGAATATGAAAAAAAGGAGTCTGTTTGATGATCTGTGTACGATACTGACAACTTTCGAAGACTCGCTGCATTTGGTCGCCGAGTATGGTCGACAGTGCGCAACGGTTCTTAGAGGACGATTGACTTGAAGCCCAGGGTTCCTTTGAAACTTTTGTTCCTCGCGACGAGTAATATACGATGCAGGGAAAAATTTTGACCGTGAAATTCAAGGTCGAGGACAATTTTGCTGCTAGCTTTTTTTTTAGCAGATCTCCACGCTATAGTGGTGTTACGACATATAATTTTGACACACTCTGTACATTTATTACTGTTACTTCATATAATATTTAACTTTGTTACTAGAGTGTAAAAGTAGATATAAATACTATTTTTAGGAACCGTCCAAAATTTAATCAACTGTGCTTTCATTTTATGAAAATGTTACCTACGGATTCATACATCCGTATTTACATGATAGTAAACGGCCCCGAGCGTTTTAGTATGATGGATTACAGTAACCTTCCTTAGTAAGCCGGGTTTAGGTTAAGGTTTAGGCATCAGGTTAGGAACCCTTGTTCTAAGTAAAGAAAGAGAGGACATAAATCTCGGAAGCGCAATTCCACGAAAATTTAAAGGTTGTAAGGAATTATTTATGACCCGGAAGTTCCGGGGGCACGGAAGATTTAAGATCTTAGAATCCTTTCTTAAGGATCTTCACCTGTCCATGGTATATTATCTTAATGCTCAGGTATGGAGGTTCAGGTAAATCCCTAAACTCGGGAGTGTTCCATAAAATCCTTCTTGCTTAGCTTACTCTCAGTTCAGTTCTCTCTGAGCAACAGAGACTAAAGGTTCTAGTAGCTTGACTGCTATCCGTAGTAGTCATTTATTCAGTTTAAGGTTTAAAGTAATGTACGTTATGCATAATGTATATAAAATGTATGGTGGTGAGTGCTTCGTTAAATATTTAGAATTTTATCGAGTATTTGCTACATTATTATTGAAATAAATAATTTCTATATTACCTGACTGCATATTATGCGTAGAGTGAATAATTGTTCGTACTTTATAGACGTGTACTCAGGACATAATGGTGGTGCGACAAATACGGCGAACAGTACGATAAAATCTCGGAAACCAAGAGGACAAAATGCTATTACCGATATAGTAGATCCGTCTACTGGTAAAAACATTAGTCATGAAATTTATAAAGATAATGAAACTATTCCGAGTGGTGAATCTAGCAATCGTGAAACTCCTCAGCCACAGGTGAGTTGTATTGCAATATTAGTTTTTTGACAATTGACTACAAGAGTTTCATATTTATAATATTAAATTTGTTTCATAAAATAGCCCCCCTTAAATTTCACTTTGAATTTGATAAATAAATAAGGTGAGAAATGTGCGATTAATAATGTACTCTTCTAGTCAGTTGTTTATGTTATTAGTATGTGTGCCAAACAGCCATAGTTATTGTGATATTGCTACTTTCGATTGTTTGTTATAGGATTTTCAAGATTCAATAATACCTGTAATTAATTAGCAAAAATATAAATTTTTATTGCCATTTTCATATCCTGTTTTGATGTGTATAGACTGTTCTATTGTATGTTGATCCTAACTAAAAGGGTAGTTATTTTACTTAAAGACATTTCTTTTAAAGAGGATTACATTCAAACATTTCCCATTGATTGCTATTGATTTTATAATGAAAAAGATTAATTTAGTATGTAATACTATTATCACGAAAATATTGTCATAAATATTAGAAGCTATGGCTGGAGGGTAACAGACGCATATAATGTATTCAGCGTTTCTTTTATTTCTCCTAGTACATTTGGTTTCATTTCTCGTCCTATGATTTGAGTTTGGAGCCAGTTTTTAGTTGTCAAGCATAATCTTTATTCGATTGCTCTGTATCATTGTCTATCACGCAGAATTGGTGATTGTTACAGAACAATGACGCTGAGGTGCAAGCCGAGTTTGCGGCGCGGGTTGCGAAAACACTGACACAAGTCGCGACCGATGAGTCTAGTTCCGACTCGACGGTACCGACTAGTAGTGTATCAAACACACCCATGCCACAGAACATAGCGCAAAGTTTACCAAGTTCTCAAACGAGTTCTAGTAATGATGCGAGCAGTCTGTGTAGTACCAGTTCACCAACGCAAAATATACCTACCGTAACCGCGTTGTGTAGTCACTCGTCGTTAGGTACCACTAGTAACGTGGCTCAAGTAGACTCTAGTGCGGTGAAAAGAGAGTCTAAACCACTCCAAATTCCTGTCAAGGAATTTCAACCTCGTGGCGAAATGAAAAGTGTGGTCATTGAGGAACCACCGCCGCCGGCTACTCCACGTAATTTAAACAAGGATGATATTTCTGCGCAGCTATCCGCGATGACTGTTACTGAAGAGGAGGTGAAGAGTACGAGTGCTTCACCTACCGTCACACAGGTGTCGATTCCCCAAACGAATACACCAAGTACGAACGTTCCGGAGGTCCCAAAACCGTCCGCCACTGCCCCATGTGCTAACCCCCTTCCTGCCAGAGAGCCGTTCCCTAATTTATCCAGTAAGAATTCATCGAGTTCACCGCCTAGAAGGAAATCTCAGATACACAGTCATAATCAACCCGCCGTCGCGACGGAGCTGCATTCGAGTGCCAAAGAACAAAAGGAAAAGAAAACGAGAGAGAAGAGTGTCAGTTCCAGAGGCGCTACTCCCACACCTGCTCACAACCAAACTGACCATCATCCGAAAGCCAATGGAGATGCAACTGTTGATAAGCTGGAGTCTGAACCTCCTCGAAGTGAAGCTCAACAACAAAAATCATCTGACGGTGAGTCCATCAAAAATTTTGTAATCGTTCTCATTTTATTCTTGTATTGCTTCAACACATTTTCTATCAATTTATTTCATCGGATACATATATGCGTACAGTTCAGAAAACAGTTCTTATTAGGATTTCATTAAAATGATGAATAATACAAAGAAAAGTGAACTTTTTATATCGCATTATGGCAGTAGCCCATATGTTTGTTCTATAAGATAATGCAATCACACACACTTTGCTTTTTCATCTACTGTCAGTATAAATATTACAATTAATAAGGACTTGTATTACGCTGCGTAAATTTCAAAAAGTACTTTTTCCATGGTATAAATCAGGAAGGTATAACTTTGTAAAGACTTAGATTTATATAATATTCTTAAGAAGAAAGATCGATCCTTTTTTGAAGCTTTGAATACTTGCAACCTTTTTATTTAAAAAATTGTAGCACATCTGCTTACATTTTATAGTAAGAAGTGCTATAGTATAGTAAGAAGTGCTTATTGAATATCTTAAATATATTATCCAGACTTATTTGATTTAATTGATTTTGCACAGTTCTTCAAAATATAAATTACGTTCTGTCATTATTTGTACACCTCAGGTATCGTTAATATCAACTATTAAATATTTTATTGTTATCATGTTACTTATATTGTAGTACTTCATCTTGAATTTATAAGTAACCTTGTCTAGGAATATGCGTATGTTCATAACTAATGTATGAACATACCTATTGCTCATTCAAGCAGCAAGTGGTGGAAAGTGATTTGAATTTATTATGCTTATACAAACGTTTATTATGGTTAATTACATTTATTACGTTCATTACTTTAATTCTAGAAAAATCGTATTCGAGTATTACGAAAAAGATCAACTTGGTATAGGTTAGGATTTGATTGTCGAGAATCAGATAGTTTCTCTCCCCTTGCTCCGTGTCCACGTAGTTTGAACTTTGCTTTCACGATAGCTTTAAGAGTCGTCATTGTCTGTAATTCAGCATGTAAATAATCATGAGCTTCCAATTGAGTCGTTACACTTTTTTTGTATGTATCTGAAGAGTTCGCCTAGTTCTGAAATTGTTAGGTACAATGGTATGAACACTATACACAATCGCGAAGATGCCTTTATATAGACACGTGTGTACAGGCGCGTAAGAGGTGATACATATCTTTAAGTTACGCACGTGTGAACAGCCGACATGAATATTTCGAACTATCCCTTTTCTATATATAATGTTTTGTATTCGTATACATAACGTCGTGTAATTGTATCGTTCGAATACTACTGACAGGGGTCGTCGGATATTTCTGTGGTGTCGCAATACGATTTGCTTTCATTCTAACCTCTCAGTTTCATACTTTCTGTTACAAGTCCTAAACGTCGGTCTCACGTCGCGAATTTTTTTTTAGACTAAATAGTTCGTTTCTTGATTTTCTGTTTCAAAATACATTAATTTACGAAAAGTGCAAAACAGGGAATATTTATCTTTTAATACGAAATCCACAAAAGACGTTGAATATTTCTAAAAATAGTGTATAAAGCAATGGTTTTGAACAAAGATCATCATGCTACACTTACGTACTTGCATTATTAGCGCAGATACACGCGCAACTGTTCAAGAAAGTGGAGAAAGAGTGTTTCGAATGTGTAAAAATAATATTTAATTTAAAATGATTGACTTTCGTTTTATATTTTATCGAACTACAAAATGTACCAGAGACAAAAGTGCATTGTGAATATTAACACGGATGGAAATAACTAATCTTTAAATATCTTTAGAGAAAGTTATGAACAGTGCTTTACATCGAGTCGGAAAATTAAAAGAGAACTGTATAAACGTGTGTTTTTTTCGGATCAAATTTTTCTTGCATACTCGTCAAAATGGGTAACAAAAAGAAGGGTAAGTTCATGATTACTACGTAAATGTGAAACGAATAGGACGTAAGTCTTGTTCACATTGTGTATTATTTTTCCAACATAGAAATTAGCTCGTCGTGTAAAATATACATTTGAAATATCTCCTTGGTCCAGGTATTTCAATCAGGGCAGTGTACAAATATCCGTACTTCAATGGTCCTTCAAAAAAGTAGCATAGTAAAGTGGTAGTGTGGCATTCTTTTGTCGTTGTTGGCTCGATAGTTTCATAAAAATATTAAAAATATACCAGAATACAGACATTTTGTAGTCTATTGGAATGCACGGTTTCAATGTGAACGGGTCTTTCCGCAATGATTGAAACGCTGGCCACAGGAACTCCGAAAGGAGCTTCGTGCCAGACGGTGACATCATCGTATGAAAAGGCGCGAAACGTACCGAAGATACACGAGCATTGACGATCGTGTAGCTGGAGGGAGGATCCCGGTTCCTTTCCTCATCGAACAACGAATTTCCTCCAGTAGCCAGCACGTGCTGTGCTAGCCGGGCGTATTTTTACTCCGTTTAGCCCATTTCCCTTTTCCTTTTATAATTTTTTTTAATCAAGAAACTGTATATTCATAATTATACATAACTACATATTTAAATTAATACTTATTAGCTTTTAAATGTATATACACTACCACGTAACGAATACGCTTATTATATTGCGTCTTACTGCAGTCCGTTCCTATAAGACTTATATCTCACGATATTCCGAAGAATTTGTACATATATTTCTTATTTAATCGTAACGAGCGCCCTTTACACGCATCGTTTCTTTCTCTCTCTTTGTCTATACATATATACGAATTTTCATTTTTTAAACATTTACCACGCTAAACTTCCAAAGCTTGAAGAAAAAGCTTTAAGTTAGAGATTTTATTCCGCCACGTATTTTTTTTTTTGTAAATTATTCTTACTGTGACATAAAGTGATCAAGCGGATGCAACGACAACGACCAAGGACGATCTTAATACGAAATGTATGTATAAAATTATTTTGTTCATTTTTTGAACTGCCTCGTTCCCAGCAGGCACGACTCCGGCATATCTACTGTTCGCAACGTGGTTCCGACATTTTGTATTCATAAGGTTTCGTGGATCCGAAGTTCAGCTCGATATACCATAATATTCTAACATTGAAGTGAATATTTACTAGCTATTATTTTTCCGCGGATTTTTGTTTGCAAATGCTTTTGAGTTAGTGCAATAAAGAAGCCGTACATAATGAACGAATTTCGAAGGTCGATACACGAGTGTGTTCAAATATGGCTGCCAAGAACGAGAGACTGGGTGTATGCATCATTTTGACGGAATTTTCTTACTCGGGGCTCGTAATATGTGCTTAATCGAACGTTTCGGAGGTCTAATAAAATTGGAAAATTCAGTTATCGTAAAATTATCATCGTAACCTTGTGCATAAGGGTTAATACTATCCATCATGCACTAACCACGTGTACACGGAATAATCCATTTTTAAAGTTATTTCAATCGAACTAACGAGTTCTTGTTTCGTATAAACTATTTATTAATTATACGCCAGTGCTTATTTATGTATTCCAAGTATTATTTTCTAATTGAAGATAATTCCATATATTTCTGATGCTCGTAAATATATTTAGCCATTTTGTGAACAGCCACGAAAAAGGAATACTCCATATTTGATCATTGGTTCCTTTGCGCGATAACTGAGAAGTTTTATCTTGCTCATGTGTTTTTCAGATTTCGTACATTTCATTTATTATCCGCGATGAAGAAATACTTTCCTTGATATTCTAAATTAAATTATTTTCAAGAATATAAAGTCGGTTAAAGCAACAAAATATAGAAACGGCGGGAATTCGTACAAATTCTTTGTTTTTTAAATATATTTTTGGGAGTTCGTTTCTATTTAAATTATAAATATATTTCTAATTAGATTATAAATAAATAGAAGCAGCGAAAGGAAAAAGCTCGTTGGGTCTCCAGGACATAATGAACACATGGCCATGAGGACGATTCGGGTGGGCGTGTCGTCACTTCCTTACTTATGTTCTTTATTTTCGCTTAGTGTTTAGAGAGCTAATCAATATTTTTCACATCTACGGTTTCGAACGTACATTTACACCATGAAACAGTAAAAAAAAAGTTGGATATATTTTAAGAGCACGTGTTGAATAGACCTTCTAATCGTTTAAATTTAGTGACGAAATTTATTACACGGTAAAAGTAACGAAAATATGTAACGGAGAAATTATTTTTACATGTCAAAACTTCCGCGCATTACCGAATGTGTGATTAATAGAGATCTAATAGGCCTAACACTATTTTCCATTATTGTGGGCGCCATTGTGAAAAATCGGTGCCCGCAAACTTTGGTCATTAAAATGCGTGGGGTCACGGTCGCGCGTGTACGATGGACTACCACATGCATGGTTAGGATGTCTATTAGTGTCATTTCACAAGAGCACGCGTCGTGCGTGTGCAAAAAATATCTCAAGACTTTCGGCGTCAGTGGCAACCTTGAGCATTCACCAATCGGGTGAAAGGTTTTCATTGGTTAGAAAAATGATCGCTCTAGGTTGCAGGTATTTTTCGTGCGTGGAAGTAATCTACGTGTTACAAGTACCATATGATTAAAATTTTCTTTTAGTTCATAAATTTATTGAATAACAACTGTCTTTTATCAAATAACGACGTTTCTAAAATCTCTATTAATTCTAAAATTAATCATCCATTATTCTTTGGGTGATGGAAAGAGAAAGGTGACTCTTAGTTAAAACTGGAGTGACTTTTTGTATTTAGAAAAATATCTGAAGACTGCAGTAACTTTTTTTTTTATTTAATATCGTGCATGTGTATTATTGAATCAACGAATTATTTTATATATATTGTGCACGAAGTCATATATATATTTGAGAAAGCGCAATAACTGCTTTCATATTTGAAGTAATATTAATGCTTTATTTTACATATAAAACACACATCTTTTATAGTTCCAATTTATTGTATATTACCAATTTTGGTAACAACGGTAAAGCAGAGAAAATATTGCGTACAAGTTTAACGATCATTCAATGTACTTTTCAGATTGTTACCTCGACCTGCTTTTATAAAATCTTACTCAAGCTACTTTCATGCATCAAATTAACTGCTGTCTCATAGCATAGCATACTTTGTTTTAGGAATTGCTCTGAGAGAACACTATCTCAAATGCCTTTCGAATAGTAACATTTAAAAAGCATAATTTGCATAACACAGTAGATGTAATTAAAAATTTGAAATCTTCCTTTCTTTACTAAAATATACTAGAAATAGTTGTGATACTTTATTCAATTATTAAGCTGGTACTTATGATTTCAGATGTACGCGCATTTCGAACAGAGAAACAGTTATCCGACGTATTTTCGTTTACGCAATTGTCGAATGAGAAAGTAATGTTGAAGAAAATTGCAATAGAACATAATTTCAGTGGACATTATGTGAAATATCCACATTTTGTTCAACATTTTGTTGTCGCAAGTTTTCGAATTTTATAGACGCATTTTTTTTTCTCTCTCGAACGTATAGCTTTATTTTCATCGTGTCGACTGAAATTATCCGCTCGGGCACCTATGATACGTTGCTAGTGTTCCTGATTTCTCAAAATTTTTCACTTCTCAAAATTTTTCGCTTCTCAAAATTTTTTCATTTCTCGAGAAATGAAAAATAAGACTATATTTCTCGAAAATTCTCGAGAATTTTTAATAAAATAAAAAAATATTGGGAACCTTATAATATTTGGAATATGGTTAATAATATTTATCGAAAGGGCAAGAAACTTTAACTCATTGTTTATTCCTGTTCAATAGGTACATAACTTTAAAAACAAGGAAAAAATAGACGCTAAATATAACCGATAAATTTATTTATGTAAAACCAAACTTTTATGAAGTGAAACATTACGCTTTTGTTTTGAGATGACTTCTTAAGAAGCATAATGCGTCTAATGTAGAATCAGATAATCTACTTATTTATTTTTGCAACAAAATCTGTAGCCGTAGAAAAATTTCTATCATTTTGTGTGGATGTTGGCTTTATCGTATACAGAACATCCAAAAGTTGCTAAAGATTGGGTGTCCTTTTGGTTGTGCATTACCTCACATCGACACGCATTCGCAACAATTATTATAAATTTTCACATTGCAAACATGCATACGTAGGCATCGATATGCTGCCTGTAGATATGCTTATACGTACGCGATTGATTAGTAATATGCAATTTGAGTTAACTGAAAATTCATCCCCGAAAATGTGTTATAAAATAAATGAGATTCATAAGAATTTTCCTAGTATTTCCAATTATAAAATTTCTCGAAAATTCTTTCTAGAAGGAACACTACACGTTGCTCACGATTCTCCTGTTCGATATATTTCGTTAGGAGCTCGTGTCGGGTTGGGTTGTCAGGAAAGCCCCCACTGCGCATGCGCCCGAACACAACCGGCGAACAGAACTAATTTAAGAAATCCTGTGTCGTGCCTGTTGGTTTGCACCAGTTCACAGGTTAAAATAGTTGCGCGAAAGTCGTAAGAGGAGCTTCCGAAGGAGGCCTTTTTTCCCCGAAGTGTTCGGCCGACGTTTGATCGGGGGAACGTTCGGACCGTTCCGAAAAATTACGAAGAAGTCCCTGTCGCTATACGAGACTCTCACTTCCGGGTCACTGTTCGCCGAGAATTCTGTACGATTTCGCGTGTACGTTCTCGATTTTGTCTATTCCGCGGACTTCTCGCGTTCGCCTAGATAACAACGGGGGGAGGAAAAAAAAAAAACGTCAAAATGCCAACTTCATCATTGTATGTTGCATCCGCGAGCATGATTCTATCTACCCCGACTTTGGCAAGCTTTTGGCAGGTTTATAAATAAATACTGATTCAGTGCAGCAGCAGCAGCAGCAGTGTAGCGGCAGCGGCAACAGTACACATTCACACACACCCACACACACACACACACACACACACACACACACACACACACACACACACACACACACACGCTCGCGCACACGCACACGTTCACATGAGCCATTGAAATTTGAGCCGCACAAAGAGTTTTGAATCTGACTCGTTAATATGCGATATGCTTTTGATATGGAAAAAACAATCCCAAAACCGTCGTTCGAACACGTGTAAATAACGCAGAGTGCGCGCAACACACCACCTCGAACACCGTGAAAATGGGCGACCGCAGAATTAATGGCAGCGCTCGTGTCAGCAGTAGCTCTCGATCGAGGAGTCGTAATCGACGAGGTTCCAGAGATCATGGTACACAATAAGTAATTTGTAGTTTTCGAGAACGACTTGCACCGAACGACAAACACACGTTGAAAGATCGACTAGCAACGAATCTCTTTTCAATTTTTCAATAATTGTCCCCTTTTCAACTTCACAGCGATGCGTTGAAGTAGTCGATTTCTTGCTATGAATTGTGATGCGTTCGACGACGTCAAGTAGATTCGATATCCGATGTCAGACTTGGTTGAAACACGTTAGAACATCTGGTCAGTCGGTGTTCGTGAGAAAATTAAGAAGTATCTTATATAATACATTTTTTGCTTTTGTTCGTTGCAAACGGATCATTTTATCAATTATTTGAACGAGTGCAGGCACGAATGTAAAAATGTATCGTTCGTGTGTTAACAAAATGTTTTAAATAGTATTTTCTGATCACGAAATAATTGGATTTCTGTGTTCTCACAGTCTGTAAATTCGTGTACACATCAATAAAAAAATGAAATGTCGCAGCGAAGTGTGCTGTGAGATCTGTGACTATAATTATCCTTGGCTTCTAGCCGAAATGCTCACTTTTCTTTACAGCTTGCATCTCTCTGTACCGATATCGGCGCAATGATCATTTTGTACAAACGATTATGATTCATAACCATGCTGTGTTTGGTCGATCTTTTTTTTGCATCGATAAACAAAGAATAGAATTAATTTATAGAATTAATATAGAATAGAATTTATTCATCCGCAGAAATCTCATAGAAAATATGATGAACGCTTCGTTGAGTCACGTGTAAATTAACGTACACATTCTTTTTTTCTGTTTTACAGGTAAAGCTATGCAGAAGCAAAAGAGTAATAAGAAACTCAAACCTCGTGAACTTAACCGCAAAGGAGCGGAGAAAGAAGGCACAGATATGGACGCTTTCGTGAACACTGTACCGCCAACAAAGACCGAAACGAAACAAGAAAGCAAGGAGTCTTTAACGGCGAAGGACAGTAACAAGGAAGCGAGCCGGGAGATAACAAAAGATGTCAAGGAAAAAGACAACTATGAATCAAAAAAAGAAAAGGAACTTGCTTCCATTCCTGCGAAGACAGAGAAACACGTAACGCCGCCGACGACCGAAATTCTGAAAGAGAGCGGACCTGTGCAATCGCCTGTCATAGAAAAACTGCCAAGTAACGAGGAAACCGTAAAGGAACCCTCGCCGAAGCTCGAAGATAGTAATGAATCGAGTGTATGTAATATGCAAGCAAAACCAGTTCCTAACGATGTTGTTGATCATGCAAAAATGAAAGAAGAGTCTGACGTAGAAGCAATAGTAGCACAAAAGAATGAAGAAAATTCAAAGGTTTCGGCGATCCGGACGCCCAGCGAGGAAAAACTAGCAGGGCCTCCGGTAATAGAGAAACCAATTGAAAGCGAGCCACCCGCCCAGACGGAGACACCTGTTACGAATCAGATAACCCTCAAATATAAATACAAGGATGGCCAATGGAGTCCCTTAAATAAAAGCGGCAAGAAGGTCTACGATCGAGACTTTTTGTTTACATTGCAAAGTGATCCGAATAGCAAGATTAGACCCGCGAATTTGCCAGATCTAGATGTTGTTCTGAAAGATGGTGCGAAGGTAACATAAATTCATATTTCTGTATTAATTGCGTATATGTATTGTATATGATATTGCTAAACTATAATTTTCAATTCCATAGTCACGGTCTGCTGGAGATATTCGACCATTTAACTCGAATCCTATCAGACACGATGCTCTGTTTCCTGGTTTCATAAAACCACAACTAAATACCCGAATGGTAAGTTATTAAAGTTCCGGAATGCAAGCTAAACTTATCTCCGAGTTTTACTAAATGATGTTTATTACCAATGAAAGTAGTGGACTGAATTACTTTGACAGAAATATATTCTTTCTGATACATTTGTTCCACCTTGTACCAGCTCGTTGTGAATGTTTACAAATCTTAATGCAGTGCGCTTGTCTTTATTTAGTTAGCAACGAATCGCAAGAGCCATTCAGGAAAATCATCTAAACCGCAGAAATCAAATGTTATTCACATGTCGTTGTCTTTGAAAGAGGATGTAAAATTGAGAGAAACAGAGAATGCATGGAAACCGACACGAATGAAGGCACCTGTTTTCACCGAAGATGAAGCAAAAACTGAAGCTCTTTACAAGAGAGTTAGGAGTGTATTAAATAAACTTACTCCACAAAAATTCAATACTTTAGTCGATCAAGTTCGTGCATTGAATATCGATACACCGGAACGTTTGCAAGGTGTTATCAATTTAGTATTTGAAAAGGTAAACTGAAGTAAACTCAAGATGCTTATTAAGGGTGGTTTTTTTTCCTCAGTTAATTCTTGTATTATTAATCGCGTGCGCAAACGTGTGTTTTTTAGGCTGTCGATGAACCAAATTTCTCTGTCGCATATGCATTGATGTGTAAAGAACTTAGTATGATGGAGGTCTCTGGCAGTACCGATAAAAATGTGGAGAATCAGGAGTGTTCGTTGAGCTTCAGAAAACTCATTGTCTCTCGTTGTCAAAAGGAATACGAGAAGCATTCGCTTAACGAAGAGGCAAGAAATACGAAGTTCAAACAAATTGAAGAATGCCCAGACCCCGTGAGTTTTTTTTAATGATAAGTTGAAGCTACTACAAATTTAGTCACAACATTTTCTACATTTCAATAATTATTTTTATTTAATAATAGGAGAAAAAGAAAGAGTTAATGACAGCTTTCGAGGAAGAGGAACGGCGAATACGTATAAAATCCGTAGGAAATATACGGTAATTAATTCATATTTCATACAAGTATTTACTTGTTTTAGGGAAATACGAAAATGTAATTTAACGTACTACACGTTTATCCTTTTATTTATAGTTTTATTGGAGAATTGTACAAACAAAGAATGCTAACCACTAAAATCATGCGTGCCTGTATAGAACAGTTGTTTGATCAAAGTGATGAAGACAGTCTTGAGTGCTTATGCAAATTGTTAACAACAATCGGAAAGGATCTAGAATCAAAAGGACGACTAGATGTAAGCTTACTTTTTATAAATGTGTTCTACGCTTGCACATGATATTATTTAGTAATGATTTCCAAAAAAAAAAAAAAATTATTTTGTACAATCTTCCCTCCTTTTTTTTTAATTAGGTAATGCAAGATTATTTCAATAAAATGCAAGACATTGTTTCGCTGCGAGGAAACGGAAAAGTTAGTTCCAGAATTCGTTTTATGCTGCAAGATGTCATAGATTTAAGAGCAAATAAATGGGTTCCAAGAAGAGTCGATAGCACTCCTAAAACAATAGATCAAATTCAAAAGGAAGCCGAGGACGAAAGACTAGATAGCCAATTGAGCAATACTCCTTTGAATACACCACGAAAAGATGAACGTCCTAGTGATAGAAAAAGGAGTCGTAAGTATTATCGACTTTTGTCATTTTATATTTCACTGTATGTTGTGTTTTAAATGCGATTTTTCATGATGATTCTTGTACATTTTTGCCAGACTAGAGTTTCTGAAAAATGTAGTGATTGTAGTACATTCTGATATATTAATTTAAGTTTGCACTCATATTTTCGTACAAATTGTTTTTTACTCTAAGAATAATGATTTGGTTAACGCAGGTGGTGTTGGTCAAACTGATGATGCTGGTTGGAGTCAACCGGTTGTGAGGACAAGACAACCATATACTGTTGAAACTGCGAAACTTAAAAATAAACCTGTAAGTTAATTATTAAAGTTTTATTATTCTGATTAATGTCTAACTATTCTGAAAATTAAATACTAAGTAATAATTGATTTTTTTAGCCCCCAATAGATGACATGCAGTTAGGTGCCAGAAATATGTACATGTGGAAAACGCCTTCAAATTGTGGTTTAAAGGCAATAAATTCAAACAAATTCGCATGCTTACAAAATATGCCTACCTTTGATCAAGAGAAACGAATGATGTCTCCGCAACTCTCTGGGTAAATATTCCTTTTCTTTTATATCTATTTTAATTTTTATTATTATGTGTTCAGTAGGACGAACGTGATGAAATTATGTTGCTAGGCTAGAGTTTCTGACATCTTCTTATCTATCTTACATGATCATACATATGCATCTGACATTTTAAAAAATCAACATCTTGTACGTACAAAGTAATCGACATTTTTAATTAAAACTTTTTCTTTGTTGATTTCAGATCGAGATCTACTGGTCCCAGAGAGTACGGACGTGACTACAAATCTTCCTATGGTGCGTATAATTCAAATGATTGTATACTGAATTCTAATCTCATACAGTAATATAATACAATGATGTGAAATTTTTCATTTTTGAAAAGTATAGCTTGATGTTGTTTGCCAAAAGGATTCTGATGTTTTTATGTACTAAATTATTCTCCATTCAAGTCGTTTGTATGATTTGAAAATGAAAAGGTTGTGTGATTTTAATGTTACAGATGGTAGGAGTTCACGAAATGGTAGTCATCAGTTGAGCAGTTCATCGTCAAGTAGAGACAGTTCGTTGTTAGATAGTTCACAAAGTCAAAGCGTCTCTTTGCCACCATCGGTTAAATCCTCGCAATCTACCTCTAGTAGTCATAAACCTCCACTATCGGAAGAAGAATTCATGAAAGCTTTTAACGAATTGATGACGGCTTATCTTAAAAATCCTGTAACGGAAGTAAGTTTCTGTCAAATTTCCTTCATGTTTTGCTTTTTACAAACATTTCACCTTTTTTCACACAGTTGCTTAGTTTATAAATTAATTTTATCATTGAACGTGTCAAAAAATATTAGCACACTCCTTAGATCCATCTCTGCTATTTCCTAGGTGATGCTTGAGTCATTGGTGTGCTATATTACGCAATACCTTCTTTTTGGTCTTTAGAACAGTGCTATAAATCGGCTTAAATGCTACATTTATATGAATCATTGTTTGTGTGACCAACGAGAGGACATATTTCTTCGCAAAATTCGCGGAGTTTACACTGATTAATAGACTGCGGATCTTTATGCAAAATAAACATTTTCTTCGTCAATTGTAAGGCACAGGAGCCAAATGCCAAATTTCTTCTTTTCTTTAAAAATTTTCTAAGGTTCAAAATAATGTATCAACATCCTTAAATTGTTTTATCTTTCGGTTGTTTTGATTGCATCTGCCCATTTTTTCCATAAATATATAAAATCCGCAGTCTACTTATTAATTATGTGTTTAAATATCATGTGTTTGATGACGCTTATTTTTAACTTACAGACCGTTGGGTTAGCTATTCAACAGAAGTTCGATAATGCGTTATCTAAATTCGTACGTGAATTGATCAACTTCGTCCTGGAAAAGTCGCCGGTCGACAGAGAACGCGTCTCGTATCTGATATCGTATTTAGTTTCACAAAAAATTTTGCCTTTGCAACACCTTAGAAATGGGTAAGTTGTGCTTGTTGAAAAGTGACTTTTCTAATGTTTCCTTTTCCTTTTTATTATACTTAACACATTATATGTAGACATTATAAATAGAGATTCACATTTGAATACAGTAATGCATGTCCTGCATACACTGTGTTAAAAAAATATATGATGAGACTTTTATGCAGAGGAAGTTGTGCTGAATGTTACATATTAAGCCAAAAGGATACTGAACAAAATCATGTTGCAAATAATTTGAGAACTACTTTTTTCCCAGACGTATTAAAATGTAATTAATTTCTAGGTTCATAGAAATATTGGAGTTGGTCGACGAATTACTGCTGGATATACCGAAGGTGTGGTTATATTTGGCAGAGATATTATGTAAGTGAATATAAATAAAATATAATCTAAATTACGTATTTTAGAAAAATTTATCATACGACATGATGAACATTTTTTACCATAGGGTATTTCCATGCGGGTTTTTTTGCTCAACAGGCCTGAAATTAGACATTCAAATTTGCCTTCGTGGTATTTTTAAACACATTTGTTAATCTTTAATATTTTTTTTATAGCGGATCCGATAAAAGAAGAATTACTACCCCTACAAGAACTAAGACCTTTATTTGATAATTTAAGAAGTCGAGGATATGTAGGCAAATTTCTTGGAGAAGTGTTATCCAAACTATGCCGAGATAAAGGATCCAAATGGGTCGCAGATAAATGGGACCAAAGTGAACTTCAAATGAGCAATATACTAGACACGAAGCTTGAAGAAGTTGATAAAATTATTAAAGACTACGTAAGATCACATTATCATTTATTAAAACTGCACCGTTTGAGAAAACGAATGAATAAAACTATATTCATTGTCATATTTCTCAGAACTTGGATTTCTGCACTGGTGATTATAATAGTGCCAAAGGCTCAAGTAGTAATCAGCCCACGTTACAACAAATTCACAATGAACTTAGAAGACTCATGAAAGAAAGTAGTTTCGATGAAATTTGTGATTGGATAATTGTAAGTATATGCGATACAATTATTTAAATTTTATCGTGAATAACATGTGCTCATCTTGTTTATTTATCATCCATAGGTAAATGTAGATAATCGAGTCAAGGAGCCTGAATTTATTCGAGTATTAACGACTGCCATTTTAGAGACGTCTATGGGTACGAATCTATTGTTGTATTACGTGCTGTATTACCTGCATTTCTCGAGTACTTCAATTGTTAAATTTTTCTTTATTCTATTTTCAGAACCAGTCAATAACAAATGGTATTTGAAAACAGAACTTTTTATTAATTTGCAACAATTAATTCGTCGATTCGTCGATGCAAATGAATCCTTAGAATTGCAATGTCTCTATGCAATTCAATTCCATTTGCACAAACTACAATATCCATCCGGTAAGTTATGAGAAAGTGTACTAAGAAACAAATATATGAACTCTATTATAATTGGATAAATTGTATTTAAACTTTTTCGTAATTTGTAGGTATCCTCTTTAATATTATGACAAGTTTGTCTGACTACAATATAATTTCGAGCGACGCGTTCCTGACGTGGAAAAAGAGTCCTGAGCCAGCACAACGCGAGTGGCATGGCGTAGCGACAATGGCATTGACGTCCTTTTTCACTGGCTTACAAGAAGCTGACGATGCTTCCAGTGTAGAAGATTTATCAACCGGCGTGAACCAAGATCGTTGTTGACGATACAGTGATCGGGCGTATTATCGTCTGTTAAAAAGACTTAAATATACGTTCCCCCGTTAAAATGATACGCGAAGTGAGATCAAATTGCAGTTTTTTTTTTTTAAAGAAAAACGTGGTATATATTGAAGAAAAACAATGGAGTGATAGTAGTGCGTGGGTGTATGTAATATAGTCTAGAACTTCGAAGAACAAGAAGTGAAAGATAATAAAAAGGAGGATGTCATATTAAAAAAAAAAAACGGACACACAATGGCTGAGACCGCTATACATAAAGATTAATTATTAATTATGATACAAAAGTAAATGCAAGATAATTATTATATATAATTCATTGAAATGGTTTAAAGTTTAAATAAAGCAAAAAAAAAAACAACTTGAGAACGTTATCGTATTTCTTATACGTCTTGCGAGAGACGCGTCACTGCAGCTTGTGAATATCGCCCGACTAAAACTGAATCTTCTGATTTTTCTTTTACGCTTGAGTATTGGAAGATCAAGAACGCTTTGAATATTTCCACCTAGCGATACCCGTGAAGCGACTGAAGCATGTTTGCTGTATGGCTTAGATAAAACGAATTGCAGATCGCAGGTGTGTATAAGTAGGTCAATTTTAAGTAAATTCAATTTGAAAAAGTAAGCAGAAGGAAACTATTGATAACCAAGTCTGATAAAAGGGCGACGGTTCTTCCTATTATTCTAACGATTATAAACAGAATTACTAATTTATATCTTTGCGAACTTACAATGTATTCTACTGTAAGAAAAGGTAAAAAAAAACACGTTCGTAAACTAAGAAAAGAAAGAATGAGAGTGAAAAGTGTAACATAACATTACGAAACATAGGGTTCGTAGTGTAGATTATGTTGAGACTAGGAAACGGAAGGATACAAATGGTGTGCATATTAAGGCGCTACTATTTTTTAACACTAGTTATTTATAATCATTGAGAGAACAGATTATAGTGCGTGGGATGGAATGTCTGCATGTAATTCAGGTGGCAGGTGCCGTAGCAAATTGTATAAAATTGTTATACTAATTTAAAGTACAGTGTGAAAAATACAATTTCCTTTGAATATACTATTATACATACGAAAAGGAAATAGGTAAACTCGAGTGCAGTTATATAACGAAAGATTATTTTTATTTAATTCTAGGAAACAATTTTACATTGTTTTTGTCTAATGTTTCTCATGTTATTAAATATACTCTCCTTATTTAAGAAACTGTAATTATTGATTGGTACCGAGAACATGGAATACACTCGGTTACTTTTAAGTGTAGGTACTTTTCATTTAGTCCTTCGTGAATAGTAGACTTAATAGCCAAGGTTTTTCGCTCTTCATAATTTTTATGAACTGCATGTTGCTGAAGGGATATAAAGTTTCTGAATATTATATTCGATGTCTGTTACAAGCATATGCATACCCATTTGCATATGTGTACATGTTACCCCTTAATTATTTATAGAAAAAGATCATACTTTTTTTTCATAAAGTTATAGTTCGATACTTCCTTTATAATATGTAGCAATTTTTTTGTAGCTTATTCTCAAAAGTCTCTTTATTTTCTCTCCCGTGTTCGTATATTGCTTCCAAATATTATCGATGAGATCATGAAATAATTTTTAAAATATTAGAAAATCAGACCAATTGGGCGATTTATTTTCCTAACTACAATCAATTCTGTCACTGAAATTTGGAGAATAAAAAATCTTCTGTATATTTTTTTTTCAAACGAAATGAAGAACGAAAAGAGACACGAAAAAACGTAAAGGGAGACTGACGGAAAAAGAAGGAAAAGTATGTTACTTCTGATTTTTTCACACTGTAAAAATAACATAAACATGACGAAAAAAGTATGCGAATAATACATCTTTCAGATTCGTCTCCTTGAAGGATTGTATTCTACTACCACATCGTGGAATGTATCGTTCGATGAGATGAAACGCGAGACGTGCTCGAAAAGCACTAAATAAATAAAATAATAATTTATACATATGATTAAACTGAACGAAAAAAAAGAAATACTGTTGGAAACATGTGGATAAATGATTTGCAAGTAAAAAAGATTAACACTGTAAATATTTACTAAATAAACATTGTAAGTGGAAATTGGACAGATCGCAGAAATAAAAGGCAATGGCCGCGCTGTCGCGAAATTGTTGCACGTGCATGCGGCGTTAACGTGCCGACAATTTACGTATGGACACGCACGTATATTAACTGTTTATACATATATCTGCGTGTACTTACGTTTACCTTAATATACATATACATACTATAAATAAAATATCACTAAGAAAAAAGACTCCAGAACACGATACACAGATACACGTAAACTTCTATGATAAATCATATCTATACAAAAAAAAAAAAAAAATAATAAAAAAGAACTCCATGTCAAACTGTTGTTGATTATTTTCTCGAATATAAGCCTGTCTAGATGCATCGATCGCAACGCCGAAGATGAAGTATTCACTGAACTAAGTAATCTGTATATTTTTTTGTAACACCATTCGTATATTGTCTTCATAACCGTAAAAGTTACATCTATAATAATAATGAACGAATTATAAGCATACGATTTTGAATGAAGTTAATTAAACGGAATAAAAGTAACATTAATATCTGATGCACTTGAAATTCGAAGATTGTAGATAATGTATACTTGACAGGATGTAATGAGCTGCAACATACCGTTAAGATGCAATAATTATAATCGTATTGTATAACATGAATACGCATTTTCAAAACATTAGATATGCGTAATATCCTATATTGTATATTTATTACAATGTAGTTATTTTATATGTATGTAATATAACTGAAATTATTTATAACAAACTAATGAGGCTTCTGATGTACATCCACCAAAATGTTAGTAAACTTTCTCCACATTTTTCTAAATAACCGTTAATTTTTTTTTATCGATGAGTAATAAATGCAAACGTCCCTTTAAATACAATTTTCGTGCATATAAAGAAAGGTAAATAATTGTTTGTGATTAATATGATATTCACTATTGTGCTTATGTTTCGTTAAATATTTTCTATATTTTCAGTTTCTCTATACAATTATAATAATAATCATATGTTTACAATAGTTCTGATGTCTATAATATCATATATCAAGCAAATAAATATCTCTTCTTTGCAATTTTTTTTTCATTCGCTAATTCTCAGCATAAAATTAGAGAAATTGGTTATTGTAGGTCGGACGATCTCCTAAAATGCGCAGATGTTGTGAATGGACCCTCATCAGCAAATCCAGCAATTTCTTGAGGAACAATTGCGTATTCCTCTATGCTAGTACATGGTCTGCACATACACTCCAGAGGTGCTTTGGTAATTACCTGTGAAAACATTCGCAAAAAACATTTTTCATACAATTTATGATTTCCAATTTCACAAAAAAAAACAAGTAAATCTTAGTTTGCACTTTTTAAATTATTCGATGTAACAGAGATAAAATCAACAATTTAATAAAATGTAGTAATACAAATGAACAGCGTAAGATAATCTACTTCAAACCGCGCGCAATATTAATTTTTTATGCGTTTCCTACTAGTCGGTTAGACGAAAACAATATGGCTGTGGAAAACTCGTGGTGTGAGAAGCTTTGCTCCTGATTTTATTGTTCAAGTGATTAACCTGACAACGTGTTATTCAATTTTCACATATACTCTAAATCTTCAGGATTCTGTGATTCAGTTGAGACAATATTTTAACCTTTCGGAATTTTTTTTCGCCTGGTTTAGCCCTTGGACAAAACAGGGATACACTAGCCTCCCTTTCGCCGCTTTCTTGACAACACATGCAGCTCCTCTCCATTTGCCAAATTTTTGATCCAGACACCTGTAGAAACAGGTATTAACCAAATCGATTTTTATGCGTGATAATTTTCCAAAATTTATTTAAGATACACTTAGATACGGTTATGCAAAGTTATGATAGTATTTAACAACTATTAACGAACTATTTCTCAAGATCACATTTTTAACAATAATAAATAATGGAAATAACAAATACTTACGAAACACTATATAAATTTCAACGAATTATTTTTATGTCACTATTATATAGATTATATGTTTCATACAGTTCGTATAAAATAGCAGTGTAAAGCAGTATTTAACAAATGTATAATATCACTTTAATATAGACATATAAATTTATTTTAGATCAGTAGTTAACTTAATTATGGGAAAGAAAAGAAATGTTGTCCTAAATATTGTTTCTTATTATGTTTTACCTGCAGGTAGCTGCTACAGCGTCCTTTGCATGCATAGCTGGGAATTGGTTTTGGTACACATCCCGGATATTGTAAAAAGTGAATGACTGGTGTTGCCTGACATTCATCGCCAATTGCCTTTGTAGTTCCAAACAGAAGGCATATCAAGAAACCAACTGCCACTGCATACGTAAGTAATAGAAACAAAAACAAATTACGTTTATATGCACAAGATTCAGCTAACTTATATTCTGTGTGTATGCGTATAAATAGATCAAGGGAATTCTAATAATTTTAAACTTCTTAATTATCATTTTACTTCTACCATTGTATTTAGTCAAATAATGGTCATAATTCAGATGGAGTATATTGCAAGGACAATGCACAAACTAAACAATATATAATATTTAATCTATACACGTGCAATTTGAACTAAAATGCAATATTGTTCGCTTTATAGAAGTCTTGACGGCGTACTATTCATTTACCAGTGTGATTTAGGAACATAGTTTTAGCACGATACATTTCCTTCTGAGTCTAGCACTTTACTGAGCTTGTAGACTTCTTGTTATACCCTTTTATACCCTGTAGGTGGCCACATTTTCTCCCTTCCCTTCACATACTTATGTTAACTGCTGTAGGGAAGAAAATACGTACATAAAAGTATATAACACTTATTTCTAAGACTATCTTTTTTCTTAAATAGCAAGATTTCCGATCAATGTAAACGTAAGTAGTTCTAATGTTTTATTTTAATCAACATACATATGGAAAGTAACTTGTTCTATAAACAATACATTAGTAGAAGTTCATTTCAAGGGTTTAGATATCTTGAAGTATTAATAACAAGTTTAAAAGTTTAAAGATTTATAGAAAAGTAGCAATGCATTGAAAGTTAACATATTATGGATGCATTTCTTAATACATTTAAATTTAAAGAGAAAAGTGTTGGTAATATAATTTATAAAACGGATATTGGCTATTATTATTAAAATTATTGATTACTGCTTAGAGAAACAGTATGTTTTGAATGAGAATATAAGAACACAAATTGATAAATAATATTAAAGTAATAAGTCAGAATATTGAGATGATTCAATGCTTTAAGCAATAAGAATAATTCAGAATACATATATGTATATCATATTAGCAAATTGTATCACATGACGAATTTATAGTCTCCATGTTTAAGTTTTTCTGTCAGCAAAATAAGCATTACATCGACCCTTTATCAGTGAGGATAGTACTAAATTCGTTTTATATAAAATTATTATAGTTATCATATTATTTGTTAGTTAATCTCTTGAAATATATAATGACACACGCATTTTACTTTTTAATCAAGGTAATCAAGGTAATCAAGTCACTTATTTTTTAATAACTTTGTTTACTCGTTTATATCAATTATTGGACAATCGAATGTTAAAAACATTGACACAGAAATATGCTATCTTCAAGAAAGTAGTAACATTTTCAATATATTAAATTTGTAAAATATATTAAAACCCTATTTTAAATTTTAAGTAATGCCTAACTATTTTTAATACATAATTTACTCAATTCTAACTTTAAAAAGTTTTACAATGCTCGATGAAGTCGTAAAATTTAAAGTTAGTTTTATTCATGAGTAAAACATAAATCTCAAGGAAAAGGGAAATAATTTATTACAAGTTTGTTTTGTAATTTTCATTTTATTTTGAAGAATATAATTCTGATTACATAATTTCAAGGTATAATTCACAATATTATTTATTTACATTTTCATCATATTTATCGAGATATATCGCCGCATTTTGTACATTTACAGTCTGCTGGCTCCCGTATTTTAATTTCCATTATTCTATCTTCTTCATTTAATAATTTTATGCCGTCTGCATCATAACAGTGGTGTAATGTAATTAGTCTCTCCTTTAAGTAACTCTCCCGACAACAATAACATTCCTATTAAGAAAAAAAGAAGGATTATTCCGTTTTTATTTATAACATTATAAGTTCTTGCTTACTGCATCTCCATACTTACTTTTGAAAAACCTGTAGTACTTGCAACACTGGGTTGCACTTGTGAATTACAAAACCCTTCACATTTTGTGACAGGTATATCGCCACTGCATGTTCTCTTTAAACGTCCTACTTCATCGTATTCATCTGAAAAAAAGAAAAAATTTCTTGGAGTCATTTATTTTTTAAGTTAAATACTATAAAATGTATTTCAACAAAAGAAAAAGACCTTTCGTAATATGTACTTCTGACTGCAATGTTTCACAACTTTCATCATCTATCATTTGAGAAATAGCGCAACTAGTGAATACAAATACAGTCGATAACAAAATCATTGAGAATTTGACCATCTTATCTGTTCTGTTTAATTGATGTTTGCTTTTGTGCTAGACTTTTTTTCAGTGATACAGGTGTGGTCAAAGAACTTGACTGAAATGAAAGCACGGAAAATCAAACAGATGCTTTTATAGGTAGCTTTCCCTCCAACATACAATGACTAGGGGTGGCTGAACTCCTGCTAGGATATAATAGCATAGCAGAAACAGGATACTTTCCCCTGCTTTTACACTGTATGGCATTAGATTTTTTCCATCTTGGGGGCATTACTTTTTCAGTATTTTGCATCATGAATCTAATGGGTTTTTTATGTCTCAGTGCACAGTGGGTGATCGTATCAAGGAAACATGACTAATGTTACTTAGATCCTTAGCCTTTTATACCTTATATATGGTTTCTTACAGGGTTGTTACAATAAGTGATGCAGGTAAAAATATAGAGACATATTTAGTGTATTTCTTTTATTGTTTATACTCTTTCCTTTGAAGGTATCACCATTTCTATTTAGTGATCGTTTCTTGTATCTCCAGGACAATTGTTTATTAAATCATTTTCATTATCGAATGCTACTCCACACCAAATGCAGTAGAAATGCTTTTTCCTTAAATATTTAGTAAGAATTTCTAGTTTGTCATTAATTTGGTAAGACTCTTCTTCTTCTTCTTCTTCTTTTTCTTCTTCTTCGCTTTCTGAATCTGTGCTCTTTTCAGTTTCTTGAGGCAACCAAAACCATGGTTCCTCAGGCTTTTCTATATTTAGTTCTGTATCCAATTGTTCGCAAATCTTTTGACTTTTATAAAGATCTGCTTTGGACAATTGTTCTGCTCTCTTTTGAGCAATTCTACCACGAAAGTCCTTCATAGATTTATTGTCCAGTTTACTGTTATCTGCACTACTTTTACTTTCTGTTTGTTTTCTCTTGATACCTTTTCCTAAACCGTGTCTATCTAGTTTGACTTCAACACCAATGGGTTCGGTCATTCCTGATTCAGTTTTGCCTATCCCTTGACCAGGTTTATATCCCATCTTCATGAGTAATTCAAAGCCTGAAATTATATGACGATATAAAATCATGTAAGCGATAAACAAAGTGTAACAACATGTATACAAATATGAAAACAAACCTTTATTGCTGCTAGCAATAGCAGAAGATAGACCTGCTTCTCTTTTTTCTTGTTCCATATATTTTACAGAATGTTTTTCTTTCAGTTTTGCCTCAATTTCAATTTTCTTTTTTAGTAGATCAAGTTTTCTTTTGTCTGCATGTCTATATAGAAGACTTGATGAACTAGATTTGTCGGTACCTTGCAAAAATTTATCTGACATATAGTCATCGTCATCTGACATTTTACTTGTATTTTTTTTTTTACTTCTGTTGAAATTGTCGTTGCGATAAATATTATCAAAAATCACGAGATGTAAGTATCTGTACAATTAAAAATATTATAATGCAATATGCAATATTACAATGCATTTATCAGAGATATATTAATTGAGTGGCTGTGTACTTACACGTAAAGAGCAACATAATTTAAATAAGAATTATAGGGAATATAAAACCAAATTAAACTTAACAAAACTTGTATTTTTCTTTGTAATTGTAACTCGTGCAAACTACGTTTCAAACAGTGCAATTTACGATACTATAGACTTTGAGGTTATTCTTGACGTTGCCATGTATATATAGTAAGTCGCTCAAAAAACATTGACCTTCATATGTTTTTACATAATAACGCTTCTTATAATATGTATTCGAAAGGTTTGTCGAAGTTTTGCATTAATTCCGATATATATAATCGGAAATATAACATCGATGTATGCTTATTCTAAGTATTACTCGATGTTAACAATTAATATTACATTTGTGTAATTAAATACGAGCCAACTAAGAGTTGGTTAAATTATAAACAATCGTTAAATTTTACTGTGATATGCGGCCATTAAGTTTAATTGTAGAAAAATTTCACATATGACAACGAACAGTTAAACTCTGTTGTATTGAACTCGCTTCAATTCGCCGATTAAATATTCAATAGTATGTCTACTCTAACGTTATATCAGATTATGAAAGCCCATTCCTATTGCACTTGTATTTGTGCGCTGAAAATAGCCAAGTGTTAATTTTATCTATAAATCGTATTTATTTTTATTGAGCAAGATTTAACCGTTAATAATATTAAAAGTGTAATAAATACATGTGGTATAAAGTTGTTTTCACTCTGTGTCTTGGGTGTAGGGTCACTTCTGAGAGACAGCTTTTTTTATATCAACATTATTATACTCTTTTGCAAATTATCTGAGTTCACTGACGCGATAAACAATGTCCATTAATATCTACGAGGAAACGAATGTTTCTATAGCGTATACATTTAATTTTATAGAGGAAATAAAAAATAAAAATTTAAAAATGCATTTTATAAAAACGGCTGTGTAAATATGTAAATATTGTAGTAAACATTCTTTACAAATATAATCATTCCTCTATACAATCGTAAGTATATAACCTCTATAGAATTGAATAAAACGAATAAAATGTTGTATTTCATTATTCTCTTTCATTATATTATTATTTTTAGTGAATGACTATATTCTTGTTTCTGATCTAAAATTTTCGGCTTTACTTTTCTTTTTTTAATTCATTACCATTGCAATACTGTTGTTCTGCTTCGCGTAAAAAAAAATTGTAGTTTTTATTTTCGAGCTATTTTGAATAGTACTCTTGTCATTTGAAGAGATAGTTTTGCGATACATTATTTCTTTTTATATCTCAGTATTCGATATGATGTAGCACGCCCAAGCATACCTACGTTTGAATTTGCTACACCGTTGTGTTCATATAGATGACTATACTGCCGCCGGTCGATAAACAGCGAAACGCGGAACTGAAGAGCATTGAGTTACAGGAACGTGGACCACTTGTGTCTCGGTACAGTAATGCAGTAGTTCGAGAACAATATTTTTGGTCTTGATCTGTTCAGTTGATCGAAACATTGCTCGGTTAATCGTGTTCGGGTGTTGTTGATCATGGCGTTCAGTGTATTATGATTTTCGAATGAACCTCTTCGAACGTACAATTGAAGACTTTAAAGTGCAAGGGAACTGGTGCGAAGGACGAAAGTGTGAAAGCGTACGCTTACCGCTACTTGCGCAGAGAAACATATCTTTTCGCTGTTCTTAAAGCGTACGGAAGATTCATTCTCATTACATTTCGAGGATAAACCAGAGCCAACGGATTTTGGAACCGAGTCGAGCCACATGTTCGCGAGCTGATAAATTTGCAGATACAGTGTAACTGTATTATTTGTTACGAGCAGATTTATGACAAGTAGTAAAAGGAACATTAGAAGACCGTTGGAGTAGCAACAGAATTTTTTTTTCTGTCGCGGAAACATGTGAACTCGTATGTCACGCCTATTCCCGACGTATCTTACGCCTCGAACAACCGAAACACGGTAATTTTATCGAATTCCCTGATCGGGTGTACACAACAAACAGTACCTTGATAAACTGACACGACATCGCACACATTCAATGACGGTAAACGAGTGACTTTCGAGTTTCAAACTGACTCTTCATTTTTGTGTAGTAATAGTTTTCCCACATCGGCTATGGTTGTAGCCAGTGGTGGATGGTTACAAAATGCCAATTTTCCTGCCAGTCAGAATATAAACGCTACGCAGAACAATAAAATGACAGCCAAAGGTGTCTTAATCTGTCGAGAGAATTCCCATCATTTTGAAGAGCGTACGCTGACATTGGAGCAACCTGTTAAAATCGGTCGTTCCGTAGCAAGAGCCACTGCTGCACCCGATAACGCAATCTTTGATTGTAAAGTATTATCTAGAAATCATGCACTGTTATGGTATACTAGTGGAAAGTTTTATTTGCAAGATACGCGCAGCAGCAATGGTACGTTTGTTAATAATCAAAGACTCAGCGCTGCCGGTTTGGAATCGGGACCGAAAGAAGTACATTCGGGTGATATAGTGCAATTTGGAGTGGATGTGATGGAAAATACAAGAAAGTACAAACATGGGTGTATAGTTGCAACACTAAAATTATATTTGCCTGATGAGAAGGAGG
Source organism: Halictus rubicundus (assembly GCF_050948215.1). Taxonomy (NCBI): domain Eukaryota; kingdom Metazoa; phylum Arthropoda; class Insecta; order Hymenoptera; family Halictidae; genus Halictus; species Halictus rubicundus. Next base: position 5,629,996 of record NC_135155.1, read on the forward strand.
CTAGTGTTAGTACATCAGTTATGTCGACGATTAATAATGTTTCCCTCGAGGATTTATATAAGTTGAACCAAGTAATGCAAGAAATCTCAAGACGAGAGAAAGCGCTCCAATCTAAGTTAGTATATCTTCAACAACTTGTGGCAAATACTCGAAAAGTAGCCAATCAGTCGTGGCAAGCAATGATAGCGGAAGATCGACTATTGTCTTGGGTGGAAACCATTGAAAGCCAACTGAGTTTTTATTCTAAGAATTATACGGAAGATGAAATTAGAAACGAGTTAGTAAAGCTTCTGGAGGAAAAAGCGCAATACCAAAATACAGCGAAGGAAGAATTACAGAAAATATTACAAGAGAAAGTAGAAATATCTCACAGGTTAACTCAGTTACAGGAACGTTTAAATGACACGGAGGAGGAGTGTCACAGTCTTCATAATGTAGGAAAGCATACTCAAACTGAACTTCAGGTGCTTAGTAGAAAATACACAGACACGCAAAAGAAACTTCAGGAAACTACAAATAAATTGAACGAGACCGAGGAGAAAATGAAGGTTATGGTCCAAAAAGTAGAACAGGAGAAGCAGGATCTTCTAAAAAGACTCGAAGATCAATCTAGAATCGAGAAGAATTTACAAGCAAGGTTATGTAATTCCAGATTGGATTCTGTTAATATTTATAAACAGATCACTGCCCTCAGAAATTATATGCAGGTTTTGCAAGATATGAATACAAAAATAGTTTCAGACGACAATTTGGAGTCGAAGGATGAAGTAAATCCAATTGAAGCCATTAACATTATTCTTAATAAACTGAATTCTATACACGCGGATAACATGGACATTGATGCGGAATCTAGTTTATGTGCTTTAAAAGATGAACAGGATAATCAAATTAATTCACAGGATATCGATACGAATCAACTAAACAATTCTGATATATCTTTCACGAAAGAACAATTGGATGATTCATTATCTAACGATGACAATGTAACAGAATACATTTTACCGCCACCATCTCGAAAAACATTGGTTAATGGAAATGTAAATATAGACAATACAGACATGAACTCAGAATCTGATACCAATTCGGAAGCAACGGACGACACATGCAGTATTACCAGCGACGATACAAGCGAAAAGTCTGTTATAGAATTAAAAAGAGAAGAACCTACTTATGTAGTAGCAGAGGAAATGTTTGTACCTTATAAAACAGAAGTTCGATTTGCTTCCGAAGAAAATAGTAATCAATTGGAGGCTCCTCATCAACTTCAGGTCATATTGAAGACAAAGGAAAGTGGAGAACAAGAAATTGATGTTGAAAGTACGATTAGTAAATCTTCTAATGAGTCTGTTCCGATAGAAGTTAATCAACATACGAAGAAGGACGAAGGAGACAAAGACAGCACTGAATTAAATGTAGAATGCGATGGAGAACATTTAGAAGGGGATTATGTCAAAACATTGAAACCAATGTCTAAGAGCGATACACAGCAAACTTTATATACAAGAGACTACATACTACAAGCCTTAATTAGTTCTTTGGATTCTTTAAAACTAGAGGATAATTTAGAGTCACAGCAAGCAGTTAAAATGGAGTTGGAAAATCTCAAAGGTTGGTTAATCAACGAATCTCCCGAAGAAGTAATAGAGAGATTGAAGGAACTATACTATCGTGCCAAGAACGAATCTCAAAGAATTCAAGAGCTGCATGAAGAATTAGTCATTTTAAAGGAGAAATACAATACTTTTGTTGAAGAGAAAGCTGAGCTTCTGAAGAAGTATACTGCTCTCAGAGCACAATGCGGTGATTTATTAAACACAACCTATTCTGTACCAATACAATATGTAGCACCCATCGCGATTATGTTAGTATGGGTGTTGCTACAAAGAATCTTCTAATGTGTTGACGGACACACCGGCTATAGCCGTCCAATAGTATCTCATCTATTGGACAAATTTTAGAAAAATTCAGTGTGGTTTATTTTCAACATCTCTAGATATTCCATGTGTCCGTTAACGTATTTGCTCTGGTATCATATGTACATATAATTTTCACCAGTAACATTGTATTTCCTTTTGTATCGATAGTACTATGATAAAGGTATAAAACATCTAAAACATAGTTTGTTAACATGCTTTTGAGTAAGCAAGACAAATGAACCCGGAGGTGTGTAGTTTCAACAAAAATTCGAACATTTTTATATGAACAAAGTATATTAAGAATTGTATATATTTTTCCGATACAATTGTTAAAGCACCAATTACAGAAATCTTCTCTAACAGATAACAGAGGTGAAGCAGAAATATGCCATGTTACCATTTTAACATGTTACCATTTTAACATGTTACCATTTTAGCCGAAATATAGGGGAAGCCACATAAAATGTTCAACATGCTGCCAATCTCAATATCATATCTTCTTAAAATATGGTATTAATCTACATTTACTACACTGCACACTTTGCGTCGTTATTCTTTGCAATTATTTCCAATGTTGCATGTCCAGCGACTTGGATGTTTGTTACATAAATTACGAATAAATTACAAGTTTATATACGATGATCGAATTTTGTAAAAGAGAAAAAAGATCTCTCAATGTATTCGCTACCTTAATAAATTTGGTTTTACCATTTTATCTAGCGTTAACGAGCTCTAGATTAAACAATACTCGATATTTATTTTAACAATTGGAACGTATTTGTATTTAATTCAATACATACAGTTCGGTTTCTTTAGTATCTACTTATTATTACTCATTCCTCAAGGAAAAACCTTTGAAAGGTCAAAGAAGTCGAACTATTGTTCTTCCCGGTCGATAATCGTCTTATGTGCGAACCCGTTGTAAATTTAATTAAACAATTAATTTAAATGTTAGCATTCATTGATTTTAAATCGCAGCTGTTTTTTTTTATATTATTGTTTTGTGTATATATGAAAATAATTTGTTGATAAAATATTCGACGTTCAATGTATCTTATTTTATTAATCATTTATCGAATTTCTGTTTCGTTATGCATCCGGTACTTCGATGATTCTTGCTGTTTACGAATTAGCAATGTGTGACTGTATGGTAGGAATTGTCGAAGCACTTTGCACTGTTTCCTCTCTTTATTGGTAGCATGACAATAGAAGCATATCCGTACAAACGACCTAATAAATGTTGGGATACAAAACAGCAAAAAAATATTTTAATGGGAATGTTTCGAGTATGACTTTCGTTTGAATCGGTGTGTTAAATGGTTTCGCAAAGAAAAAAAAACAAAAAAATGGCCTAGATATCTGTCTGTAGCAAAAAACAAGTTCTAGTTATACTTTTCTATTGATTCTTTTTATACGATTGAAATTATCTGTATTTTTCTCAATCTAATTAGTTTAGTTACAGTGCCATTACTCGATCTATTTCTGCCTCGTTCCAATGTCATAAATATTGATTCACACACGTGAGAACGACAAAGTATAATCAATTTTCCAAAAAAGGTCATTGGCCTACCGATTGTAGGCATTACCTTCTTGGTAGATTGAAATTATATTAAAATCGAGAAGGTTTTTACAAATAAGGATAATATTGTACATAACAACTGTTGATATAATCTTACTACCCATGTAATAGTCATTATATAAAAAAAATAAAAATTAATTTAACGGAAACGCCTTTTACTGTTTTCACCTGTTCAAAACCACCGATTGTTTATCACCGATGCACCAATTCCTTTTTTGTTCTTGCCTCAAGCGACGGGGTACAACATTAACTTAATTAACAAAATAAAACCGTGACCCTATACTATCGATTGCAACAACTACAGTTTTCAACGAATTATTTAGTCCAGTGATTTACAGGCACAAAAATGCACTTCATTGTATTATTTCAATGCAAATCTAATTGTGTAGCAATAAATTGTATAAAGTCAAACTAAAATAAATTTATCCAAACCATTTTTTTCAGTAAACATTATTCGGTGTTGCTAAACAATAAAAACTAAAAATTAAGATTATATAATAGTAAGTAACTATCTACTTCAGTCACCTATGTATGTATGTAGCGAATATTTACATAGCGATTACGAAAATAGCTCTCGTATATCGAAACGCTTTTCCAATTGTACGGCTTTGCTATACGGTCCATGTTAACTCATTGCGTCTATTAAATGATTAACTTAATTAACGCTTTACCTATCTGGAAATCTGTTGACCGACTTCTGAATGACGGCGTGTATATCCAAAAAAAAAAGAAAAATAAACATTAATAATTGTCTCTCGAATGACAAGATTGATTGTTAAAAGACAGGCAATTTTTCTTGAACTAGTTGTACTATCCGAAATCTGATTAGAAATAAACAATAATAATAAGTTAACTGTCATTAGTGATGACAAATGAAATGTATACTAATTACAAAAACAAATTCCAATTTGAAATGTGTATTAACACTAGAACTACCGAGCCCTAAATGTGACAGACTTATCCCTTTATAATAACAGCAAGATTGAATTTGCTCAGGTTTCATACGATATTTATGGTAACATGTACTCGAAAGAAGAGATATATGAAAAAATTTCTCGTGAAAACGTTTTCATAGTTTCACTAATCGTGAAAGAAAAAATCATCCACCAGTCATTTTGACTGGTTCGGTAGTTCTAGTGTTAATTACAAAAACTTAAGGTTGTATAAAATTAAATGAATAAAAATTGGCTTTAAAATTTGAATGCTATAGCGTTCGTGTAATTTTGCATTCACGTCCGTGAACGTGTTAATGGCGTATTTTCAGTTGCTGGTCGATTAGAAAGATAGAAATCGGAAGCGCAAACATCCAAAATATCGTTGACTGTATCATTGGTCCTGCATTGATCCTACGTTGATATTACATTACAGCATTGCAATGATATGTTTTATAGTTGCAGCGTGCCACGTGTAACGTGCTAGCAATAACGGTCGGTTAGAGAAATTACTTGCGAGGCATGATCGCAATGTATCATCGATGAAGAAGCTGAAAAAAAAGTTGGATAGCGCGAGAGGCGGCCTGGCGAGTAATATAGCAGGTGCACCGATCGCGATCGACGATGTTTCGCCGACCCGTGTCTGCAGAGACTTTCTGCGGAATGTTTGCCACCGGGGAAAGCGTTGCAAATATCTGCACGAACGCTCGGAAGACGACCCCGTAGACGAGTACACGTTCTGCCATGACTTCCAAAACGGAATGTGCAATTGGCCCGGATGCAAATTCCTCCATTGCACCGAGAGCGAGGAGAAAAGGTTCAGAGCGACCGGGGAGCTGCCCTCCCATATATTAACCAGACTGAAAAACAACAATGAGAAGCCCGAGTACCCGATGTGCAAAGATTTCATCAAGGGCAGCTGTCAAAGGACCAATTGCAAGTTCAGACATTGGAAGAACGAGGAACCGCAGCATAACTTAATCGCGGTTTCCCATCACAACGCGCCTCGGCCGCAACACAATTTCAATGGTGCCAGTAACGGAGAGAATCGTAGATACGAGGAAGATAGAAAGTAAGTGTGTATCAACGGTCGAAGCTGTTTCAGATTACATGCTTTTTCTTCTCTCCCATGAAATGTTATTCGATTGCACGTCGGTAAATGCGTATTTCGAGAGGGAATACAATGTTTGTTGGAATATCCGCTTGGAATACCAAATAGATTTTGAGCTGAGTAAATGGAGGATAAATGTCTGCATATAAATAGACAACCTGTTATGTAACCCGGCACACTCCTGTAGCATTATGAATGAGGAGATATACACAGTGGCCAGGTCATAACGGTTTGGTTCATTCAATTCGTCTATGCGCGAGTGCGCTATGTAGGCTGTTCTAATTGAATTATGCCAATGCAATGTGGAACATCTTTTTGTCGGATGAATTTCAAACGCGAAAATGATGATAGAGTTTCATGATTCACTCTTTAGTTACTCACCGTTTCGTGTTCTCGGAAACTCGGAGCGATGGGAATGAGTGCCTGCAGAAGAACAGCGGTTGCAAAGAAGCGTTTCGGCGACCCTGCTCCTACGCGTTTCGTTAGACGTTAACGAGTACGGTATTTTGGTACGAATTCCTGTCCGAACGACAGCTAGACAAATGTATTAAGTCGTTCTACGAAATTTCGAAATGTACACGGTGTCTTGTCTCGAGTCTCTTTCAATTAGTGGTCAAATGTATTAGTACTTTTCATTCTGTAGACTCTAAGTACTACAATTGTACTTATACTTGTTTTTATATATAGCTTCTATAATATATTATTAGATAAAAGAAGTTCCACAATGCTGTGCACATTCTTTGAATGTTATAACAATTTATCCAGGTAGACATACAGAATTGTTACTTGATTTCTGACTACATGCTTATATATATATGTATATATTTTTTTTTGTTACAGCTTTCACTGGCAGTTAGAAGATCAACATAATTTAGTAACAAACAACGGTTACAATGCATCTTCACACCCTCCCGATTACATAGGACCCCCTGAACCAAAGAGACGAATAGTTTCTGGCGAAACGGTTGTTCACTTCGAAGCTTCGCCGCTGGTTGGCCAACATACGGCTCAACCAGTTACTTCAGGATATTATTATCCGGTGATACCGCGCAATGAAGCTAGAGCAATTGTTTTGGAAGACGAGAACGCGCTATTACGGAAAAAGATAGAAGAATTGAAGAAACAAGTCGGTTTCATTTAATCACTGTTCCAGTGTTATAACTGTTTCATACTTTCTATTATAACAATGATCTTTCCAACGATTCGTTACCTGAACAAACGTTCCAACCAGAACTTGTACTATTGCGAGGAGGCATCTTTTCGTAAACACGAATCTTGCTTAGATGACAGAGTATCCGAGGTCTGAGTATATGCCTATTTCTTGAATTTGCAAAGCAACGGGAACCTTGAATTTTTTAAGATACTTCCACTTAGACGAAACAATTTTTATATGAAACATTTTTTATGCCAATAACAAATAGTTGGAAAGAAAGACGTGAAGAAATATTAAAATGAAACAGCCCGTACATAGTAGGTTAGAGGAAAATGATTGTATGTTGTATTTCTACAGGTTAGTGACCTGACGGCAACTAATGAGTTTCTTTTGGATCAAAATGCCCAGTTAAGAATGTCTGGAAAACGAACTGCGAACGTGACAGCAGTTACAGTTCCAGCAGTGACTATTACAAATACGGTTCCACCATCGCAAGCTCCAACACCGCAACAAATGGTGAACGCGGCAGTAGCAGCTGGAACGTTGCGTACTGTCACCGCGAGTGTTGCGACTGTTCCTGTAAGTATAGCCACAGTCGCACCTGTTTCTATTGCAGCGGTCTCAATGGCACCGGTGTCCATACCGCCACCCATCGTCACGATGGCTCAGCAAACGATCACGATGAGCGGTTCGGGTCCACAAGCAACCAATCAACAACCTCCAAACTCGCAACAACCTGCCAGCTTACCTCTATCGATATCCGGTGCGACCGCGCCGCTTGTTTCTTATCCTATCATGACTCAAGAACTTAGGCCCGTGTTGCAGTAAAGTGTAGACGAGAAAGAAACATAAAAAAAAAGTACCTCAGTCCACGTTGATGAGTCAAGAATGCTATGTTTTGCATTCAGTCTTTCAAACTAATAACATATTTCTATTATTTCCCCTTAAGTATAAATGGTAGGCGTATAAAATAGATGATGTCTACAACTGATCAAAAGCATATTCTCTGGTCAGATTTAATGTTGAAAATATCACAATAATTAAACGAACACTACATCCATAGATCTTTGCTTAGGAATTTGTAGAAATTTATCGTACAGGACAAACGTAACGATCATGACTGTTTTTAGCAGTACGACTTTAATGCTAATCAATCTGATTTGGAGCGCCCCACTGTCCCCCTATCTAGTAATTTCGTTCCTTCGAGTGGTTTACCATAGAAATGGTAAACATTATCTATATTAATGTATGCAACATGATAAATGTCCAAAATGTGTATAGATTTAGACTAATGAAAATTCAAATCTAGAACTATGAGAAAATAGTTACAAATAATATTCTTTTATTCTTTTTTTAATATCCTAGTATCAACAGAGAATAAAAATAATTTTGTAGGTAATTTTTTGTGTCATTGAAAAAAAATGAAATTAATCAGATGCTAATAGGAAAAGAAAAATTGTAAATTACGAAAACGTAGATAAGAAAATATTTGTTTAGGATAACAAGAGAGTAAGTACAAAAGAGAATGAAATATGTAAATGAAATATAATAAAATTTCGAAGATTAAGGTTTACCGCTGCGTTGAAAATAGTGGTGAATCTTACGACTGTTCTGTACGCAAATGCTGTAAATAGTATTCTGTTGCTTCCTTGTTTCTTCAGAAAAATTTTTGTACTTCCATTTTTAATAAATAAGTTATAAGATAATAATATTTTAATAAATTAAGTACTTATCGTGGTTTTTTGTGTTTTTACAATTTACTCAAGTATAATGGTTTTGAGTTCAGGTAGTGTAAATTAAGAATTAGAAACAATTTGAAACCTGACGTATATGATACAAGATTCTGGTACACGGACGTGTAATGTGCATCCTGTAAACCAAATAAACGTATAGCTGTTTTAAAGTCATATTATCAGTCATGGGTTGATATATGTATGTATATTTTGCATAGTTAGTGTAAGAAATTGAGCAATAAGTACTCCTGTATTTTATATATGCATACAAATGTATAACCTTTTATGTATAACTTTATGTTTATAAGTACTTTATTAAACAGATATTCTTCTTACTTTTAATGATTAGTGAAAAGTAGTGGTATCTTTTTCTTTCAATTTAAACTTCTAAGATATTTATTGAGATCAGGATCTTATTTTTTTTTTAAGCGTGTTACTACTTAAGAGTTAACACTAGAAGTGGTGTATTGTTTCGTGTTCTATTTTATTGTTTATTCCACCATTATATTTCTATGACACTTTACATGCAAAACAATAGTTTTGACATATGGTAGTGCAAATGACTCTAATTAATATTGCATCGTACGTACGTATGCACATACGATGTCCTGAATTGTTCCGATCTTAAATTTACTATTTATGATAATACAATCACCTATCATATTAATTATTATGATCATCTGCATATGTATGTACTAGATATAACAAAACTTTGTTTCTGTATAAATTCTGTACGACACATCTATAATAGCCAGTAGTATTCTATTAAAATTCATGAAACAGATTAATTATAATCTTTCATTGACATAAATATCTTGCTATTAAAATAAGTAAACAACAAACATCTGTACATCACAGAATAAGAAACCTTAAATATTTCAAAACAAAATGTAATACTATCAGTATTGATATTTTTCAATTATGTTTAAGTAATTGTACAATATACTGAAATAACTTATGATATATAGCTCCATTGGTAAATTTGATAAATGCAATACATCAAGCTCTCCCCCCCCCCCTGTCATTTGTATTGCACGAATAAGTGAATTTATGCTGCAGTTGGTAGTGGACGAAAACTTCTGTTTCTTAACCAGTATACACCCGCTAATAAAATGGTGCAACAACATCCAATTAAAAGACGCAATTTCCAATGATATTTGGAAGACCTTAAAACATTAATGACTTTAATAGTTTGTTGTCTGGTATCTTGTTCAGTACCAGAATTTTCAATAACAAAGTTTGCCATTTCCGCTTTCTTTTCCAATGGCATTTGTGCAGCAACTCTCAGTTTTGCTTTGGCTTCTGTAAAACCTGTTCTCTCCATTAATCGTTGCAATTGTAAATCCTCCTCACTAAAATTAAAGAGACATTTATTGTAATATATAATAACATTTTCTTTTCATATACCATTTTTAGTATTTCACTATAAATCTTACCATGTTACTACAATTATTTTATGTAAGTAATTCAACATGTGTCCTGTTTCAAAAAGTAATGGCAAATCCATAACTATAAACTGATGACCTTGTAAAAAATATTTGAATGTTTGCCAGTATATTTGTTTATAAATATCTGGATGAGTTATAGCATTTAATTTTTTTCTATTTTCTACATTGCTGAATATTAAATCACCAAGCTTAGCTCTATTAAGTTCTTTTGTTTCCAAAAATACTTCTGAACCAAACTCTTTTCGTATTTTGTGCCATGCTGGTTTTCCTGGTTCCACAACTGCAATAAATTTTTGGAATGTAAAATTAGTATTCATGTCCCTATTTATTACGAAAATAATTAATTACAAGAAGGCTAATTCCTAAAAACAAGATTATTGATGTCACTGTGTAATACAATAATTTTATAAAATATACAAATGTCATATTGCGATAATTGGTAAAAAAAACTATTTTCAATTTCGCTTCTAACCTTTTCGTGCAATTTGATCGGCATCAATGACAGGTACACCGCATTCACGAAAAACAGCGGCAACGCTACTTTTTCCAGTAGCTATTCCACCTGTCAAACCCACTATAAACATTTTTTGATATCTATTTGTGCGTCTAATTAATGGGACATTATCGTTCAAAGTCGTCAAATGCGGCACTATTTAAGATCAGTCATGATAAGACGATATTCACCAAAAATTTTTCTTTGTATAATTTTGACGACATTTTTGGATACATCCACCAATGACAAATAGGTTACTCAACTGACGAATAGGTTACTGAGTGCACTTACATACTTACGGACGTAGGTACACCGTTGAATATATAATATAAGTAGAAATAGAAGTGTAGTTGCAATGGCGCTGCTGTACCATGTGTGCGATTAAATTCCTCTGCAATTCTGCATGTGTATGAAACTTCCCTACGTAGAAATAGTGATGGGCACCATCGACTAAAAACTATCGACTAAATCGATAGTAGCCAACAACTATTTTTAGTCGACTGATTTTTTAAACTATCGACTGAATTTAGTAGTGGTTGGATTACTATTTTCAGTCGACTGTTTTACACGTCGCCATCTTGAAATTTCAAATGTCAGTGTCGCACGAAGAAACGAAAAGGTTAGAAATATATGATTATGACAGGACGTGCAAATATGCAAGTAATGAAATATGTAATAGATATTTCAATACTTTAATTCATATTAGATGTTAAAATCTTATTGCTATTTATGCGATATAAACTATATATGTGATATAAATAAATTGTGTATATTTATATTTATAACACAGTGTATGAATTTATTATTAAATAAAGACAGATTCAGACAAAATCATTCAATCACGAAATTTACTATCTCTGTACTGCCCTACTATTTATTTAACTAGCCAACATCGAGAATAAGAATAAATACGAGAATAACCAGTAAAGCAATTCAGTCGACTGAAAACTATCGACTAAATATTCGATAGTATGTAGTAACTAAATAGTAATTAGTCAATAGTTGAATTTAGTCGATAATGCCCATCACTACGTATGTAGAAACGATTCGCGTAACAAGCGTAAGGAAATTAAAAGGACATAGCATTCTTTTGTTTGCTCCATTATCTATAGTATCCCCTATATGAGATTTCTCCCTGATAATGGCTGTTAAGCGCAATTCACACTCATGCACATGTCGCCACGATATTCCGTGATGTTTGCCATCTTTAATTTCAAAAGAAGCGCGTGTTTACTTATAACGGATACCTATGTTTACAGAAATTTGAATTCACATTTCTATTGTGTTAACTTTATTTTTATAGCGTATGAGTGCTGTCATAGTGTATTTAAGTATTCTCATATGATTCTATGTATATAGAAATATAGAATATTCATATTATCCTTCAAAAGAAAGAACAAAGCAAGTCTTACATATTTATAAAGTACTATAAGAAAGAAGTTATTAAAATGTATTGTAAATTACCAATTCGAACCTATGGTCGAGAAAAATTTAAAGAAGTTACAGTTTCATTGCAAAAATTACATGTTCCCATAATAAATATTTCTAAAGAATTGAGTGCGATAGAGTTGAGTGACAATAACAATTCCGTGTTTTTTGACCCGTTTGATACAACGTTTGACAGACTTCTGAAAGATACGAGGTAATCCATTTGATTGTTGTCATAGTTTTTATTTATTCACTTTAGTTTCTAACTTTTCTGTTTACAGAGCTTTGAAAGAACCATCTAAATCAGATACTATTAAAGCATCAAAAAGTAGTAGAGGAAAAACTTCTCTTTCGAGTAGTAATGAATCTGTGATAACTAATGATACATGTTTATTATATAGTGATACGAAGACGACCAATGATAGTATAAAGCATAATTTAAGGAAAAGACCACACAAAAAAGTCAAGGTAAAAGTTGAAAAGAAACATATACAGAAGAACACGTCAAGAAATAGGAATAATAGAGTAAGTTTTATTTATTGTATTTTAATAGTAATTGAATTTGATTGTAAAAATGCATTTTTATTTGAGGGAGATTATTAATGGAAACTTTCAAATGACTAGGTAAAAGAACATAATGTTTATAAAAAGAGATTACACAGAGGGAAAAGAAACAAGAATGTTCATTCTATACATTTGTCCTCAGAGTTAAAAAATAATGGCAATAATGCTACAGAAGTATTGCATGAGAATACTAATACGAAACAAGAAGAAAGAAATAACAAAGGAAAAATATCAAAAGAACAACCAAAAAGTGCTGAAGTTATTGAAGCGAACATTGGTAATTTAAAATATAGTGACGTGGTTCTAAAAAATTGTTTTGTCAAAATAGAACATCTTGAAGCATCGTTATTGGTAAAGCCATCGGATTCTATTGAAAAATGTGGAAATGTAGTTAGTAGTACACCTACTGGTAAACCAATAAGACCTTCTACTCATATAATTTCTTTATCACCAATTCCTATTAACTCAGAAAAATTTAATGATGTTGTAAGTCATACACATAACAGTTTGGTTAGTGTGAATAATACAAACTTGGTCTCTTCAGAAGATGTGCAAATAAATACAAATGTGTGCAAACAATCTGACACATTAAAAAAACATGTGTTAAAAGAAAACAAGAGAAAGTTGTTTGTCGATCAAATAGATGCATCGGACAGAAGTAAACGTAGCTTAAATAAATTGAGAAGATTGCAAAAGGATAAGAGTATCTCTTCAATTGGATTGAGCTGTGTTAGTAATACAAATTACAAACAAGACTGTGTGATACGAGAAGCATCTGAAAAATTCTCTGATATAGAGAAAGATAAAGATCTGTGGAATGAGCCTCCTTTATTAATAGGTGAACATGTAATATCAAATAGAGCACAGAAAAGACATCTAAATTTTTCTGTTGACACAGAGGGATCACGTTCCTTATTTGAAGATACAAATGAAGATGATAAAAATGCATTATGTAACATTAGTGCTAAAAATAATTTATTAAATAACTATAAAAGATTAAGCAAAACCATGTATTCTGATGTTACAAAGTTATGTAAAACATCAGCTTCAAATGTATATGATAGCGAAGTAGAAGATATGTTGAAAAAGGTAGAAGGAACATCATGTGATGTATTACCACCAATTGAACTGCAGAGTACAAATATTTCAGTTGATGCTGAAGAGTGTAAGTCAAAAACTGGAGAATTAAATGTTGAAAACTTAAGGATAAGTACATCTTATGTACATAACTGTACAAATACATCTAAGGAAACTAAAGATTTCGATAAAATAGATAATAATTTAAGTGCAAAGAGTACTATTGCAATTAATAACGAAAGTAGTAATACTCTTGAACCGTGTATAATTTCGTTACAGCTACAAGATCCCTTTAGAATTACAAGAAGAAGAAAACAATATCGTAAATGGGAGCTTGGCTTAGCTAATATTTCAGAAGATGGTAATAATAGTCTTCAGTTAAAGAGAACCAGACTATCAGAAAAAAGAGTAAGAGATACTAGAAGAACAAACCTATCTAGAAAAACATTAAAATCGTTAGAAAATATACCAGAAACATCTATCATTAATATATCAGAAAAAATAGAGAAACCTATATATTTGAAGCCGGGAAAGTCATGGACAAGATCATTATCTATTTTGAACAATATTCAAAACGAATCAAATTTAGATAAATTATCAATTGGAAAAGGTAAAAAATGGAGACAAAGTGTTATTGACATTTTAAATATGCAAACAGAAGGTAATTGTAAAATATTTACAAATTCATTTCCAATATTCTTCAATATAATTGACAATTTTTAATTCATGAAAAATTGCAGTTTGATAAAATTTGTTTACAATATCAAAAATGCTGGGATGTAATGTATAAAAACATTTGAATATCATTCTTTTTTATATATGACAGAACAAAATTCTATTTTGTAGTTTATTAACCTGTAACATTAATATTTCAATATTTTTCATATTTAAAGTACATATGTGTTTATACTGTGCTTGTTATATTTTTTTTTATACATCTTTTTCGTAAACCAAATTTTTATAATAAATATACATTTTTAATATAAAAATGCGAAAAGAATTTATAAATGGGTAGGCCCCATAATTAATGTATGAACAAATAGCCTAGATTTATGATCACAAGATTGATTATTGAAGTTTTTTCCTATATGCAGGTGTCTTCCACAGTTGTATAAGGAAAACTGAAAGTGATAAAAATCTACAAGCAAGTCCTGAAACAATCAGTAAATCTAAACATGAATTGATTAATAAGAAAGGCAGAACCTGTGATTCAACCAGCTTAGGGCGTCTTACCAGAAGAATATCAGTACGTGTGGTTCCAATTAATAATAAGACTGTAAAGTCAATAGAAGATGCTTCATTTCTTGAAGTTTATGGCATTGTTCCTGTAAGAAGTCAGAGATTCACATTATTAAGTAGTAAGTTAATTCGTTACTTTGTCCTGTTCAACTAAAGGTGAAATGTGTAATAATATATTCCTGTAAGATTCACAAATATTCTTTGACAGATCCTCGAAAATCTTCTGTGTGCAATATCGAAAATGATGACATTGATGGTCACATTATCGACGAATATGTGGTCTCAACAGCAAAAGAAGTCATCCTGGAAAGATGCCTACAACAAGATTATATACCATTTTCAACATATTTTTCAGAGTCGTGAGTATACTCGTATATGTACTTACATTTTGAAAATACTTTAACACCTATCAATATAATTTTTATTTACTAGGTACTTAAATCACTGTCGAAAAATTGGCGAAGGTGTATACGGTGAAGTTTTTCTTCATGAACTCGATGATGAAAAATCTGTTATAAAAGTTATTCCCATTGAAGGCAACGAATACGTCAATGGAGAGCCGCAAAAGAAGTTTCACGAGATATTATCAGAAATTGTTATTGCAATGTAATTATAAAGTGTATATATGATATCAATATCAATGTTAGTATCGATATTTAATTAAATACATTTTTAGGGAATTGCACAATTTAAGATTTAACACAAAATACAATACGGACGGTTTTGTAGAAGTAAAAAATATTAAATGTCTTAAGGGAAAGTATCCAAAAAAGCTAGTGGATCTTTGGACTATTTATGACGAAGAGAAAAACTCTGAAAATGATTGTCCGTCCATGTTTAACGAGAATCAGTTATATATTATTCTAGAACTTGGTCATGGTGGTCAAGACTTGGAAGCATTTGTATTTCCTACAGCAGACGAAGCGCATGCTTTATTCGTACAGGTTCGAATATTTCTTTAAATTAATCTTCCCTTTAATTATATTTCAACGTTTATTTATTACCACGGTAGGCGGCATTAGCATTAGCAGTTGCAGAGGAAGCTGTTGAATTTGAGCATAGAGACTTACATTGGGGTAATATATTAATATCCCCAACGACTGAATCTCATGTACACTACAAACTAGGAAAAACAAAAATTCAATTTGTTAGTAAGGGAGTGAAGGTACATTAATAGCGTAAATTATTTTTTCATTGAAAAGCAAAATTGTATTTTGAAATGGATTTTTTGTCGCAGGTGTCTATTATAGATTTCACACTTTCAAGAGTAACATATCAAGGATGTAGCGTATTTAATGATCTCGCATCTGACCCTAGTCTTTTTACAGCACAAGGAGAATATCAGTTCGAAATATATCGTTTGATGAGGGATAAGATCAAGTAAGTATACATGTACAATTTATAATTTTTACAGTAACTGTTATATTGAATACTTACACACGAACTATTTCAGAAATAATTGGCAAAAATTTGAACCCTATACAAATATTTTATGGCTACATTATACTTTGGATAAAATGATTACAGCAGTCAGATATAGAAAAAGAAATTTGAAAGTTCATAAAAATGGTATAGTAAAATTGAAAGAATTGAAAAATGAGATCTTATCCTATAAAAGTGCTTTTGATTTTGTATCAAATTGTCCTAGTATTCAAAGCTTACTATCCAGTGCCACTGAGTCCGAACTTGTATCGGCTTTAAAAGAAGAAATGGTTATTGCATGATGTAAATTTATGCATATAGTTATCATGCAAGTATAGCCCTTTTATAATTTATGTAAGACCAATAGCAATATTTAAAACAAAATTATATGAATGTTTCTTCAAGTTACAATCAAATTTTATTTTTATTTCCTTTATTATGACTTCTACATAGTCTGTGAAAATGTAATTATATTTTAAGAATTAAAAATTCCAAGAAATATTTATTTATAAAAATAATATGTCCTTCCAAGTAATTTGTTGTAAATCAATTGAATCTCAATTTATAAATTCGTGTTTTTGTCCATTTTATTAGAAGTTTATAAAGTGCTGTCTTGAAAAGTACTCCCTTAAGGATGAAAACTTATACAAACCGTAATGCGGTAAATGCAGTATTGCAAATATAAAAAGTACAAAGCGGCAATTTTCGTAGAAAAATTAACGTATTCAGTAACAAATATTGTTTTTTTAAATTCAGTCCGTATGAATGGATTTCGGACAGTCATAATTGTTGCTCATTTTGTGATACACACTACACTGATTAATGAAATTCCACCTTTGCTGATCAAACTGCAGATAAAGTGCAACTAGATAATAATGTGCATTTCACATAAAATACTAAGATGCAACTAGGTTTTTTTAGGAAGAATAAACTTACCGTACTGTCTTTGACTCTTTGTTTTTCTTGTTCACATTTACTTTCTAATTCTGGAATCTTCCTATCATCAACACATCTACAATATAAAGCCACAATGCAATTAAGTAGTACTTATAAGGTGAAGCAATACTAATATATTACCCATAATCTTCTTCTAAACTTAATTTGTAATTCTGTGTTTGTTGTACTGAATATTTTGCGGTTTGACTTGAAAAAATGAATTGCCATTGATTTCGTACGTATGAATTATTTTCATCTCTTAAAACTGTTGAATCCAATTTATTTGGCACTTCTTTTAAATTAAAACTTGTATAAGTTAATATGTTGGAACTAAATAAATATGAAAATCATCTAAATACATTGTTTAATTACCTGTTTCGTATATATTTCTGTGTCTTTGTGTTTCGTTAATTTCATAAAATTCTTTATGCACATTATTCTCGTAAAATCGTTGATCTTCAGCTTTCATTTGAATAAAATTTGAGTTGTTGTCCATAATCATAGTTATGCGTTCATAGAGTTCCGTTAATTCCTTCATGTCCAATGACTAAAGAACGAAATATGATTTGTATTAAAAATAATATTTAAGTTATATACAATATATAACATACTTGTAACCAGTTTTTTGAATCAAATGTTTTTTCATTATTCATATTATCTTCAAATCGTTTTTGTAAGATATCAACATATTTTTCGTGCCATACACGAAATTTATTTAAACTGCTGTCATAGTTCTTTTTCATTAATGTTATCTTATCTTGGTATTGTTCTGTTTGCGACTATATTGTATTTTTAAATCAGAATAAATGCATTTATCGTGCAGTATAATAAAATGAAGAATTAATTAAAAACTAATATAATAATAACTACCTTAAGGTCAATACAAAGATTGGTGTTTTCTTGTTTCAAACGACTTATAGCATCTTGGAGATCTCTTATTTCAGAATCTTTCATTTCTATTTGTCGGAGGAGTTTTTGGGGTTCACTTTGATAGTCTTTATCTCTGGTTTCTAGATGTTTCATTTCATAATGTACATTTAATCCATCGTCATCTAAAAGATTTAATTCTTGAAACATTGCATAATTACCATTTAGTATTTTACATTCTACATTCGTACTATTACAAAGTTGCTGATTCTGAACTTCTTCTATCTCATTTTCCTTCATTTCTTTTTTCTGATTTTCACTTGACTTCAATTTTTCATTTATATTTTGATACTTCTACAAATAAAACGAGCATATTAGTAACGAATAAAATAGGTAAAAATATTACATAATAAATTATTTTATCAACCAAGTATTCATCTTTCAAGTTCTCATCAGGTTGCTTATTATTTGATACATGTTCTTCCAAATCAAATAATTTGTTGAAATTTAATATACTTTCGTGTATTTTAGTAGACAGAGTGTATAATTTGTTTCTTAATTTTTCTTCAACTGCTTCAGTGTAACGTTTAAGCGACAGTTCAGAATTTTGATTTTTCCAATATTCTACATTTTTCTTCAAATTTTCATTTTTACGCTCGTATGCACTCAAGTTACTATCAATTTTTTTAGTTTTGTTTTGTTCATTTACGAGTTGCGTCTTTAAATGATTAATTTCAATCTTTAATTTCTTTTCATTTTTGTCTAATTTTGCAAAATCTTCTTGCAACGAGTATATAATATCAATCTTATCATTTTGTTCGTTCAAAGATAGAATTGTTTGATTCATTTCGGAAAGTTTATTTTCAGCGTTTCTCAATTTTTTATTCAGCAGATTATTTTCATCATTTAAACTTTTGATTTCACGACACTTTTCTTCTATTTCATTCTTATGTTCTAAAACCTCTTTGTTAATATCACTACATAATTGTTTTAATCTATCATCATTTTTAGCAATTGTTTTCTTTGCTAGCATAATTTGATTTTTCAAGTCTTTGTTTTCAGTTTGTAGTTTCAGGAACCTGTAATAACAAATTGTGCTCAATTAATCGAAGCTAATATTAAGAACGATTGAGGATAAATGTTATATATTACTCCATTTGTATTTTAAGTTTTTCGTTTGCTGCTGTATCCATATTTTTAAGGGATTCTTTTAGCTGTGTAGTTTTTATTTCTAATTCTTTTTCATAATTCTTATTCTGCAATTTAAGTGTATTACAATCTTCTTTAGACTTAGATAGTTCAATTTTAAGTGCTCCTTTTTGTTCTTCTAAATGTAGAATGGATTCATCTTTCGCACGAAGCTCTATTGCTACGTTTGCTAATTGTTCTTTAAGGAGTGCATTCTTCTCTGCTGCACGTATACTATCTCCTTCACCTCTTCTAACATACTGTGCAACTTCTTCCTTCAACTCAACAATTTCTTCGTTTTTCTTCTGCAGTTCTTGATGCTGTTTTTCTATTTTTTCGAGTATCTGCGCGCGTTGGTCTCCAGCACCTTGTCAATAGCATTTTCAACCGTTATCTCAGTAGTTTCGAAAAATAGAAGAATTATTTTTATATGTTTACAAAAAGAAATTTCTTGTATGGTAAAAAGAAACTATTGGAAAGTACCTTGAATAGCTGCACGCATACTACTAGTGTAGGATTGAAAATATGATTTAAAGACTTCATCAATTCGCTTATTAGATAAATTATTTTTTTCCACGTATAATATTGCATTCAACAATTGATCTAAGATGGTCTTAATAAATTCGATAATTTTAATTTGTATTTGGGACAAATCATTAGGTAACTGCGTCATATAAGTTTCGTATTTCGTTCGCCTCTCATTAAGTAAAACACTTAATTCCGAAATTCGCTCTTTCTTCAAAGCTAAATCTGGTAAAAGAAGTAGCATAATGTATATTAATAAACATTTTATAAAAATAGAAATGGATAACACCTTGGGAATCATTAATAGCTGATTCCGTCTCTTGAAGCATTTCATAAAAATTGTATATTTGTTTAATCATCAGGGGGCGTTCAACTTCAAGATATACTTGTAACTTCTTAGTAAGAACGTGTAATTTCAGTATAAAATGTGAAAAATATTCAAGTATTTCTTTATCAATTTCATTGATGCTATTCTTTCTACTTAATTTGATGATGTAATTATTGTATTCCTAAAAAGACAATTATACGATTACTCATTCTCTAGGGAAAACAAGGTGATTGAAAGAAAAGTTAAATTTTTAAGTGTGTCAGCAATAATACATTATCAGTCATTCCATTGGATGAATGTTCACTATTTACAGAATTGGATATGTCCTCACATTCTATTTCATTCCAATTACATTTATTTTGTCTTACATTGAATACAATTATACTGTCCTTTCTATCTATATAAAAAAATATTTATTAACAATCATTAATACTCTTAAGAGATAAGATACGAAAGAAGAGACAAGATTGAATTAATAACCTTACCTGTGTTTCTTGTATCTACTTCAGTTTCGCAGTTTAAAATATCTGAAATCATATTTCTCAAACCCTGATTGAAATAAATTTGATGTTTATCATCTTCTACAGAATGTTTTAAATTTTCGATTTGTTGCAATAGATTCTGACGTTCTATTTTATAACTTTGGAATCTTGTCATCATAACATTTATATTGTACAATAAATGATTTGCTTCTTCAGTAATATCTAAGTTGAAGTTCATGCAATTATAAACATCTTCACAAAAGCCATTAAATTCTTCCAAGTTATTCAAAGCATGCTTTAAATTATTGACAAATTCGCTTGTTTCTCGTTTCATTGAAGCTAATTGTTGCTCATATTGAGAAATTTTCATATTTTTCTCACAAATTTCAGTTTCTAAACTTCCTATCATGCGTTTTGTGTTTTCCTAATTATTATCGGACAAAGTGATTGTAGAATAATGAAGTATTTGCTGTGTTAATAAATAAGACAGAATAAATGTATACCTGTTCCTCATAAGTAACAGTAGTCTTGTTTATCAATGCTAGTAATTGTTTGATTTCTTTCTCTTGATCTGCAAGTATGCAATCTTTTTCATGTTGAACTTTTTTTGACCGACTTAAAGCTAATTCATATTTCTCTACTTTTTCAGATAGTTCCTCCATTTTCTGTAATTTTTGCTGTAATGTAAAAATAATAAGTAAAATTTCTTGCGTATACATTGTACATTAATATATATATATTAATTACAAGCAAAGCAACTAACTAAAAGTAATTCTTGCTCGAATTTTAATGTAGACGCTTCTTCAGCATATAGTTTAAGTTTCTCAATTTCCTTCGAATGTAAGTAACAACTTTCACATTTTTTACTCAAATCTTGTTTAAGCTGGTTAATTAGGTATTTACAATTATGTAGCTAAAAGAGATAAAGTGTAAACAATATATGTACAATATTGAGTAGTGTAAAAAGTACCTTTGACTTCAAATCTTCTATTTCATAATTATTTTCACGTTCTATCTTCATCAACTTATCGTGTAATATCTGTTTAAGAATCATTAGATATTAATTACCTGTGACGCTATTACAAAAGAGAGTGTAATATACTTGCTTTAAGATTTTCTTCTTGAGCATTTATACAATCTTCTTTTTCTTGTAAAGAAATTTCTAACTTTTTATTCAAGCCTTGTACTTCATCCAATTCAAGATCACATGCCTTTAAAAAATATATGTTCATATATAAAATGTAGAAATCGTCTATTAATATAATGATTCATACACGAAGTTTATGCTTCAAAGCAATGATCTCAGAGTCTTTCTGAATAATAATTCTTTTATCGGATTCTGTTAATTCACTACTAGATTTCGACAAAGTTCCAATGTCCTGAGAACTTCCACTACAGGATGTGTCGTATACTAAACTTTCTTCTTCGTAATTATTTGTTTGAAAATTGATTTTATCTGGCTCCATTAGATTATGATCCTCCTCGCTAGACTTATATGTAAATGATGTTTGCGACATTGCCTACACAACAGTATTCGCATAAGTATATATGATTTAAATAGTATGGTATGAAAGCATATTCATACAGATATAGTTATAATTTTATTTAAATATTGGTCAACTTGTCCATCAAACTGTACTCCTACATCGTGTGTTTCTTGTTCTACCTGTATTAAGATAATGTCTATTAATGAAAGAACTGCAGCACAAAATTATGATATAGTTTTCATACTTGTAAAGCTCTATCAATATATTCAACCCATCGCGGCGTCCTTTCAATATAATCTGAAAAGTAAAAGTCTAATAAATCTTTATAACTTGTGAATAATCATTTACTATACCTTCGGTAAGGAGTGTTCTAGGGTCAGGTCTAAATTGTGATATTAAGGCATGGTTACTCTTGGATGATTGTATGAATGTAGTTAAAGGGTAAGGGCGCAATTGTGTAGATTGATTTACAAAAGTCAACTTATCATTATTATTTTGGAAATTTCTTTCAGTAGGTACATGAATCGATAAACAAGAATTTGATTGAGCTATGGGGATGGATTCCTTGAACTTTTGATTACGTTTCTACAAGAAATATGAAATGTTTAGTAACTATTAAACATTCAAATATATTTAGAGAACAGCTCACTAAATTTTGTAATTGTTCTTCTTGCTTGGGAGTAAGTTTTAAACTTTTGTATTTCTGCAGCTCCTTTTTAACTATTTGTAGTTCAGTTTGTGTATGTGAATTAAGCCGAATTATATTATCGACAACTACATTTACTGGTATTATTTTTCCTATCTGCAACACCAAATAATATTATTTTAATTCAATGTTGATACGCCTGCATTCGCGATTAAATATACATACTGAACTATCGTGTTCATTAAGTTCACGAAAATAACGCGAAGTCTCCAAAGAATTTGGACTCCAGGCTCTAATATCTGAACAAGAATCATGCAACTTTAATCGACCTTCCAACCTTTTTCGTGGCAAAACATAATCACCATATGTCAAAGGTATTCCAGTGTTCGGTCTACCAGCTAAGAAAATTCGGGGTCCATGTTCCGCGTACGACATTTTCTTTAATCGTATCTTTAACTAATTCTTTCCAGTTCATACATTTATTATTGCTACTATATATATATATATAACTGGAAGAGTTAAATTTGTTTATTAGAAGCGAAGATTAATTTACAAAGCATACCGTATTACTCATTTAATCGTATCTATGTATATTCCATAGTTACCGAAAAAAAAAAATGTTTAGCATTATTAGTATGTAATATGTAATGTAAAGGTGATTGCAATAAAGTTCGTCTATTTATACAATAAAATAGTTTATTTTATAAGCTGCCATTAAAAAGAGTTATGTCATTACAAATAAGTAGTATGTTTTGTAATTTTCAAGTTTCTACCGACGTTACAAATACAATGTGCATGCAACGTAAACCGCGTAACATGTCTCGATTACATGAGATATAGAAATTATATCAGAGTGACTATATTTCAATTAAGAACTCACCGACATAATAAATTTATTTACTAATACATGTATACTTTATTTAAGTACAAAATGCTACCGATTTATAATGATAAAGTACACCGTTTGTGTGTTTTTTTTTTGTTTTAATTGAATGAACATAATTTTCTACTTATGACTATGTACTAATTCATTTCGTAACATTGTAAAATGTTATCTTTCGTACATGAAGTTATACAAGATAAATACAACTCTTACAAAATACTATATTTTCATTTTTTGCATACATGTCACTTTTAATATGGAATTGAACCCATCATTTTTATAATAGTTGCAATGTAGAAATATATTTTTCTGATTCGATAACTAAAATATTTGAAGGTTTAAATCTAGAATAGAAGGTATAACTGTATAATAAGATTTATATCTCTTTCATATGTACATATATTCTCTTTACCAGTTTATAAAGAAATATGATCAAGCGAATGTGTACTTGTTTCGCTGTGTGGCTAATAAGGCTCTGTATTCTTCTTTTTAAAATAATAATGCATATCAGTGAGACACGGTTGTATTTTTCTTGCACTATAAAAATACTATGTAAATGGAATGTGATACAATCTATCATAATCCAGTTGTTATAGTTATAGACGGAACGGTGAAGGCACAATTATGTAAAGAAAATATTTTACATGTGTATAAATATGTTTCTTATCTTTTAAAATTCCACTTATATCTAAAATTTGTAAAGTACATTATACTTCAATATCTAGTGCTCAATTAGACAACAAATAACATTTATAAAAATGGAATTAAAATTTAAAAACTTCAACACTCTAAACATGCAGTGGAATAAACAGAATACATACACGAATAGACGTGTTTGAATGAATTGTAATAGAATAGTTTCTACTTTGCAACTTTGCAAAATATATTTGGAATGATCTGTACATAAGGCCACTCATGTTTCTTTTTTTATTATTCTTGTATTCCATTCAGAATGAAATGTTGATATTGGCATACCACCCTCTTAGATTGTCATTATTATATACACTTCCATTATTGAAGAAAGACCTCTACTTATAACGATAAATTAAGTTATTGAACTTCGTTATCTGCATTATATACATGAAAAAATTCATCAGGATCGATTAAAAGATGAATGTGTTACAAAATAATTAATAAATTCCTAATAAATATAATTACAAACCATGTTTCGATTTAAGTAATAATTGTAAAACATGATGTAAAAAAAAAAGAAAAATAGGAAATTCTTGCAATCTTAGCTGCTTCCTTAGCGCATTCCATTCTTATTTAAGTACACTTTAGGTTTCAAACGATAAGTACTAAAAGGATATTTTAATACTTTAAAAACATTGCTGCCTTCGAATAATACTTTTATGCACAGTCAATATTTGTATCACTATCTTCTTATTGGTTTAAGATATATACGTATACTTCGCTCAAATAGTTCACATAAGAAAATGAAAGTGTAATTTTTGCATTAAAAATGTTATTCTTCAAATAAAGCTAAAATATTACGTGAACAATTTATAACAAAGTATTAACGTTTTTCAATTTTAGTGATACCATTGGTTCTTAACTGTATTTGTTTTTTTTTTAAGTTTTTGTAATAATAAATATCTTTGTATGTTGCAAACAAATTCGATATCTTAATACTTCTTGCATCTAGTATTAATATTTCCCTATGAAAATATTAAAATAAAGAATATACATTGAACGAATACTAACAACTCCGATCTTTAAAAAAAATATGCTTGCTTCGTTTTAGCTGCTCCATAGTAATACAAAAATTCAATACATGAAGCGCTAATACATTTACCAATATGTTCTAAACTGCATCTAACTTCAAAAGAATATTATCAGAGAAAGATTGATGCATTATGTAAAATAATGATTTGAAGGTAATCATGTTGAGATGAGAGGCTCCAGATATAAATCTTTTGAGAATATGTAACTTAACAGATTCATTCTGTGACATAATATACTAAATTATTAAAATGACAACCACATGATTCTTCAATGCTTTACCTGCCTTTCCTTTAACTTGTTATTGTCATGTTATATTTTTTTACTTATTTCTAACAATTTTCTCTTTACGAATGAACATATTAATTGTGTTCAGTTGAGCATGGCAAAGTACAAACTGAAATTTGCACTACTTGCCATTTATAAATGTAGCACACCCTGGTCGTGGTTGAAATGATTTTGGTGATGGTGATGGTGATGGTAGTGGTGGTGTTGAGAAGTAGAGGTTGTTGCATCATCCTGCAAAGTTACGCCAGTTAAATCTACAATTTCGTCCGCATCTTCGTCGCTTCCAGTCGCAGCACTTTGCGTCGATTGATGACTTCCAGAAGACAATTGACTATTACGCGAAAATGATCCACGTCTTGGAGCAGTTAACGCTGCCCGTTGGTTGGCAGGTTTTACAGTGATTATTAGATTCGAAGAATTGGCGATCATCATATCAGTGACCTAATGCAGCAAACAAGTAAATTCAAATTGTATGAGCACACGTATCGATTTAAATCGTTCAAAAAATAAAAACTGCAAGTGGCTCTATAATCGCATATACCTGATCAAGTGTTTTTCCAGCCACCTCTATGCCATTTACTTCAAGTACTTCGTCGTTCACCGCTAGAAGTCCTGTACTTTCCGCTAAACCACCGGGTACCAATCTGCTAATAAATACACCTGGTACTTTTTCAACATGACCACCTGTGGAAGGTGATAATATTCGAAAGCTTTCTCCATCCTTAATATAAAATCCTAATGGCTTATCAGAGCCATGTTTTAACAAACGTACACGACGACAGGTTTCTGGTAATATATCTACATCGATTATCGCTGATACCTGAAATCGTTAAAAAGAATTTACAATATACATATATTTTGTACCTGCATCTATCTAATTTAAAGTTAACCAGGTAAGACATACCTGCCTAAAATCATGTGGATTAGATATAGCCAATGACTTTGGTTTTCCAGGTGTACCGCCAAGAATACTCGATATTAAATTTTTTGGTTTCATTGTTCCATACCCATTTATGTCTTCCAGTCCATCTCCTATCACGTAAAGCAGATGAATTTCATGTGTTAAAACATAAATATTCCAACATCATCAAATTATAAAGCAATATCAGCAGTATTTTTGTATTAATACAGGAATGCGCAACTAAGATAAAAATCAAAGATGACGATTTTAATATATTGGTTTTGTTTCAATTTGTAGAGCTCTTACCAGTATTATTTAGATTACTAGAATTATTTTTCATTTAGACTATCTTACATCTTACCTTTTCTTTGTATAAAAATTCTAAGAAGTGGTTTTGCAGCGAGTATTGCTCTAGCCAAATTATTGTCATTATTAATGGGTAGTAGATCACCATCGGTTGGATCTGTATACCACATCAGGAAGCTCAGATCTGGGCCTATATCATGCTTTCCAGCCAATAATTTTCTGAAGTCCTCGTAACCAATAGATTCATTACGGTTGATTGAAAATCGTATAAAATCAGCATCGAACTAAAGATAAACGTAAGTAAAATTATTAAAGACAAAAATTTCTAAATATTTTGAAAGATCGTTTGAATGAGAATGGTTCTTTTTTTAATCTTCGTTTCACGATAAAATCGTAACGCGAAGATATCGAAGCGATTAGAAAGTAGCTCACTTTGCTTTTCACCGCGACAATGCTGCTGTCAACTTGATGCTGAAGTTTACTTTTAGACATGATGGACGCGAGGAAACTGGAGAAAATGATAGTACACGTCTTTAGCGTTACGAAATACGGCGAGCGCGCAGGCGCGATACCCCACCATCGGTCGGGGGTAAAGGCGAGCCCACATCACTGCCAACATATATATTAGTGCTGCCAACCCATACCCGGACGCGAGATGCCCTAGGGATATTAACCCGAGGCAGTCTCGGCATCCTCACCAGAGCGGCAGTCGTGTCCAACACTGATATATGTGGTGTGCAAACAGAGAGTCGTAACCACTGATATATATATATATATATATATATACTATGGATTTGAGATGCCGTGAAACCACTGATATAAATATATATATACGTGATCACTTGAAAGGCAAGAGTGAGAAGGACAAGTACATACGTAAAATATGTATACGTGACGTTGAGAAGCTTTTTGTCCACGACTACATATATAGCTTCACGGTGTAAGAAATCAATCTTGCCAGGCCGACGAAGTTGCAAAAATTAGAGACGTTCTTTGTCTATGTAGGTAAAGCGATGATAATGTTTACATTCATTATTATGGACTGTTATTATTTTCCTAATTTTGCGTTTCTATAATGCTTGATGTAACAAGTATAAACATTCGTATATTGCAATGTATACATGTTTAAAAAAGAAATTATATTAATTTTTTTATTGTCATACGTGTCGTACGGATAGCGACCGTGTTTATCGATCATTGATGTTGTTGCCATGTTTTCAATTTTGTGCGAGTAACAAATCGTAGAGTACCACGTGATTGTCGTTTACAAATGACCGTTATGATGAGTTATTGTATTCTATGTTACGAAAATATGTACAATGAATGATGCATGACACGTAAGAGTATTTCTTTCGACAAATATTTTGGAACGTGCTTATTATTTTATATTGAACGGTTACAGATCGATTTTGGACAATTTACTGGTCAAATATGGCGTTCTGAATTAGGTTATAAATACGAAGAATTTTCAACGGTTCTTTTATGAATTCATTAGTTTAGGCATGTCGATTATAAATTATGTTGAATGTACGAATGTAAGTTTCATTATATTGATAGTAGTAAATTGCAATCTTAATTTATATTTATCATGAAAGTTGACAGACGTAAAAATATTTTATTTTTTGTACACTGATAGAGTAAATAAACATTTTATTTTCAGTTAAATAGTGCACTATAAATGTAAGCATGGGTGAATATAAAACAATTAAATATAAATCTATTATTATGACATGAGTATAAAAATATGAGAAGTAGTTCTAAGAAAGAAGACACTCGTGTAAAGAAGAAATATGTCTTTTTTTCTGATCCAGATGTTATTATTCAACGTGCTAATGCATCTACAGCAGTAAGTAAATTTATATTATATTTTTATTTTCTGCTTAAAATATATTAATATATAAAATACATAATTTCAGACAGCCCAAAGTAAACAAGATCTTGAACTTTGTCAACAGCAAATATCCAGAGGGCAACCATCATATTTGTCAACTCAATTTGACTTAAAGGGTTTAGAAAATTTATTGTCATATCACCCTGTACAACCTTACCCATTTACGTTTATAAGTGCTGTAAAACGAAAACTTGCTTTAGAAAATAACACCAAGATTAACAAACGGGTGCATAATTCGAATGATAAAAATGCAGCTGAACCTGCCGTAACAGTATTAAAGTCTAATAGTATACAAAATTTACATGAAATTGTACAAAAAATGGATTTCATACGACCATTGAAAGTTCCCGATTTGAAAATTTCTGCCAAGAAATTGGACTTTACTACTAGGGAAAATTGTGTATCAAAAGAATTAATGTCATCTAAATTTGAAGCACCTTCCAAAGAACTTATTCATGAAAGAACAGATAAGCCAACAAAAAGTTTTGAACGTGTTCAAAGAAAATTGGATTTTTCAACATCAGACGTTTCTTCTATAATTGCTAGCGAAATAGAGCCACTGAAGGTACCAAATAGTTCTATATCTTCAAATTTGTCAAAGAAGAAAGAATACATTAGAGAAAATTCTAGAGAAAAAGAAAACAGATCAAAACGAATTAGGAAAGATGATTGTTTGTTCGTAAAGCAGGATGAAACGGGGCAGGAATTTTTGAAAAGGTCCCGAAGTCCAAGATGCATCTCCGGGAAAGATTCTTCTGATAATATCAGCGACACTGCATCTATTACAAAATTGAAAAATGACAGATTACCATTGCACATGCCAAGAGAAAGTGATTTTGGTTCAGCAAAACCAAAAACGAAAAATTTTGCAACATCAACTGCTAAAAAAGATAGCGATAAAAGGCATAAATCTCTTAGCACACGATCTTTAAAATCCAGAGATTCTTCTTTAGAATCGAAAAGAACTTGCAGTAATGAATCACTTTCTGAACGTTCTGCAAAAATGACAGACAAAATCACAGTTAGAGAATCCAGAAATATCTATGAAAATTTTGATTACAGATACAAAGATGATTTACATACATTAAAACAGGCAGATGACCAGAAATACATTTTTTCATCAGAAAACAGGCAAATAAAACAGCATAAAGTAACATGTCAAACTCAAGGAAAACCAGGAAATATACTTCTTAAAGATCAGTTAAAGAGGGCACCTGAGAAAGTGAAACCCTCTACAAGTAAAATAGATAACAAACTCTATGCTATAAATTCTAAGGAGTTTGAAGATGTAGAAAGTATAACAGATTCCAATAAGAGTATGAGAACACGAAGTCCAAGTACAACTTCTATGCAACAGATAAAAATCAAAGATACGGAAAAAATTGTACAGAATATTAAATCAAATAAAACTATTGAAGACTCAAAATACACAGACATTTCCTTACAGTGTGCTAATCCAAATACAAAAAAAGAAGAAGAATCATTCGCGCAAAGTATTGCCACTACAGTTAAACAAACAAGTAATAGTAGCGAATCTAATTTAAATGATAGCGTTTTGTCGGATGCTTTACTAGATCCAAGAAGAATTTCTTTCAGAGATGAAAACCGTTCGCAACAAGAAGAATTTTGTGATTTAGTAACGCCAGATATGAATCTTGTACCTAGATCTAAACGAAAAAGACAACTTATACAGAATAGCAATGTAGACAATGATTCCAAGTGTTTAAAACATAATGTAATTAAATCAGAAACGGAGCAAGACGGCATTCCATTGGTAAGAATTTACATGTAACAACATTAACTTATTTTATAAATATACTATCACATTTTTTTTACAATTGTAGTTACATCCTACTGCTTTGCATATGCAGTTTCAAGCCGAGTTGCATCTTCTTGATTCTTTCAATGAATCATTACGGCAAGTTATGGATGTTGAAAAGTGTTTATATAATGTTAAACAGGACCACGAAAAACAATTATCGCTGCAGCATAATCAGCCATGCGAACAATCAAAATCACATTTCTTTAAAGCAACGGGCGAAAGAAATATCGATGATATGGAGCATTCTACAGAAATTAGCAAATCGCATAAGCATGTTGCAGCTGATAAAAGTATGAGATTTAAATATTATTGTGAATATACAGGCTGTTGTATTTTAATGTTTACGTCAAATTATGTCCCCAAATTATTTGCTACTTAAACAATATTTCAAATAGAACTTATTTTGCTTCAAGGAGGACGCGTTAAATAAGTTCTGTTTGGAACATTTTTTAAAAAATAATTAATAGTTTAGAATTAATGGAATTATTCCAAACATTATTAACATTGAACCATTATTATTCGATTTTTAGAGCACTGTACAACAACTCAAACTATGACAAATTATTTTGATAGCCAGAGTAAAATAAATAAGCCAACAGTGAAAGCAGTGGAGGTGCAAACACAGACCGTGAATGATATGGCGACGCAAACTGATATACGTCCACCTCGACGAAATGTACAAAGTAGATGTTCAGAGATATGTGGCATTTCATACGAAAGAGGATTTCCTGGAGACAGCGAAGTTCCACAACTTTCGTTAGATTCAGCAGAACAGTTTGAAGACTTAGATCAAATAGAAGAAATATCGTTGCCTAGCAAATTAAGAACAATGTCAGAGATAAGTTTACATGAAACTACATCGTCCATACGAACAGAGACTGGTACAGAGATTAGTATATCAACTAGAGACATAACTTGTTCGTTTAATAAATACTTAGATTTACAGGCA
The DNA here is from genome assembly GCF_050948215.1 of Halictus rubicundus. Classification (NCBI taxonomy): domain Eukaryota; kingdom Metazoa; phylum Arthropoda; class Insecta; order Hymenoptera; family Halictidae; genus Halictus; species Halictus rubicundus. Next base: position 5,661,312 of record NC_135155.1, read on the forward strand.
AGTATAACAAAGTAATTGATACTTCCGTATAGATGAAGAATTGATCAAATAATTTATTATATTATGTACTTACAGATTGCACAGTTAATAAAAGATGAAAAACAGAGATACGATAAAATTGAGTTGCTGTTCAAATCCCGTGAAAAGACTTTAAATGATCGGACAAAAAAATTAGTGAAATTGGAAGAGCAAAAGCGTGCATTAAGAGACACTGGTCAAGATAGTCGTGTCAGTTCTGTGAAAAAGAAACAAAGAGCTTTACTTTTAAAATTGCAACAGGAAAAAGATGAAATGAATAGGTACATGACTAACATAAGTTTATGATTTGATAACCATTTGGGATAACTATGTATCTTTTTTTTAGATTGAAAGAACTTCACAAAATTGCAAGTCAAGAACGTAAACTTATGTTACAAAAACAAAGAAATATGTTCAATCCTCAAATGTCCACGAAGAATATTTTAACGAAATTGAAAAGAAGCGCTGATAGTCAGTCTCCGAGAAGATTATCTGGTCCAATGAAAGGTTACGATATAAGAAGCAATAGTTCCATGAGTTCTTTAGTTGATTCCGACAAGTCTCAACACGATCGATCTCAGACCGATGCACGCTTACAAATGTCAGAGAGCGAGCTACATTTCTCTAAACTTGATCTACCAAAGAATAATAAGTTTACACACTTTACTGAAGAATCAAACTCTTCGTTCTTAAGATTTGATAAACCTAATGAGGTTATTCAGGACAGTATGTCCCCAGAAAAGTGTCCTTATAAACAATCTAAAGATGGGAACAAGGCAAAATATGAAATAAAGTCGAGAAAATTTGAAGAAAAGATGCCTAGAGCAGATGTTTTAAGATTGAAGTTATATCAGCACTCTATTGACCCGAAATTGGTGAGAGGTCATTCCATGAACACATCTGGAAAATATCTTTTCGAGACGGCAAAATCTCCTGACGTTTCAGAGTTGTTGCACAAGAATTTAAATAATTCTATTTCTGAGCATGCTAAGTCGGAGTCTGACACTCTCGTAGAGGAGTTATCGAAAAAATCGAAGCTTTCTCAAGTAACGGATAATCATTTTCAAAGTCTGGTTTCCCCGAGAGAAAGAGAATCTTTGTCAAAAGTTACTACCATAAATAGCGAAATTGTTCCGGAAGAAATAAGCTCTGTTAGCCAAGATACGGTATCAAAGATATCAAAATCATCCCAAATTTCGGAAGATCTTTTGCAATCACATTCGAAAAGTTCTAAAAGAAGTAGTAAGTCAATTCCGACCGATATATCTAAAAAGTCTCAATACAGTTCTGAATCAAAATCGAACGTAAAACGTAGAAGCTCAAAATGTCAAAAAAGCAAGTCATCATCTAGTATTCTTACAGAAAATATATTGCGTTCTAAATCTAGTTCTCAAGTATCGGAAGAATTTAATAAACATCACAACAAGAGGACGAAAGTGGAGAAAGATTCCATTCAATCTGATAAAAATGATGAAAATGCAATTCTGGATTGTATAGATCATGACGAAAGTTTGAGTTCTCAACAAATTAAACATTCCAAACTTACGAATAAGAATTCGAAATTAGCGAACGATAGAATAGACGATTATGAAAGCAAAGAGAATATATTATGCCAGAAAATATTCGACAAAAATGCAGAAGCGTATGAAAATTCTTTCTATAGCGAAGATAAGAGCACACAGAATTTGGAGAACCCTGTGAGATCTCAAGTCAGTAATTTCACTGTTTCTCATCATGGTAGCGGAGACAGTGACAAAAATTATTCTAAATCTGTGGTCATTAGATCGCAAGATCAGAATATGAAAACCTCGAGGAAACTCGAGCAGTAAGTACAGAAATACTTTGAATACTCATTTACATTCTATCTAAATTATTCATGTTGTAAATTTACTAATTCGAAGTTAATATTAATAACACCACAAATTATTACACGCGCATGCAAAAAGTCTAATAATAAACTGTGTATTCATACCGTGAAGTGAAGCATTGTAAAAATAGACTCTGCACCGGCGATCTGCATTCCGGCGTTATTGCGGTATTTCACAGTACCGAAGACTATTCAGTTGCATCGCCACGATTTAAGCGAGTTTTTCGAATAATTTCAAATCGTTGCGATCATTACCCTCACTTTTATATAATCGTTCAGTTACTATGGACAGCGGATTTCTATTATCAGATACAATTACGTTTTTTAGAATCTTGAACGCACGTGAAGCTGCACTTACGTCACGGAAGAACTGCGTGGAAGAATGGATGGCATGGCATGCGAAATTAAGGACCGAAGAAGAGCGTGTTGCACGAATGGAACAAGCTGCCCTCAAACTTGTAACTGCAACGTCCAATGTTTTTTCTCATCAAGGTATTTTTGATGTTGTCTACTCCACACATACATATGTGAAAGTCAAAGTGTATCAAGTCGCGTTTCATGAGTTTTAAATTCAATTCAATTCAAATAAATTTAATATTATAATATAATATTTTTAACTTTGATAATTGTTAGAAAGAAGTGTTTGTCCTTTTATAGACACGACTGTTTCATCTGACACGAGTGACATAGAAGGAAGAATAGAATTGCTTACTGAAAAATTAGCGGAACGGCGAGTGGAAATGTCACGTTTAAAAAGGGAAGCCAGGAAACAGACGAAACAAAAACTGAGAGCTTTAGAAGCTAATTTATTAAATCAGATTAAGGTCAGTGAAACTATTACGTATCCTTAAAATATTATATTGACGAGATGTTATGTTCAAAGATAGTAATTTTCTTTCCCACATACAGAAATATGATACGACCATTCACGAGATGCGTAAAAAGCTGGAATCGAAAAAGGGAACAAGTAAGGACAGTGATAATAAGTTAGCAATAGAGTCGAAATCGTTAGCAGATTTCAAAGTACCTGAGATCCCTCTGAAGAGAATACAAGATATATTTAAAAATAGCGACTTGTTAAGGTCTAGATCAGAATCCGATTTGTTGTATACGAAAAAACCAACGACGGAACAAGTAAAAAATGTTAATCTAACGAGGAATGAGAGCATTGAAATTGGATGTAATAAAAATAATTCGAAAAATGTGGTCACGCCCTTTAGGAGCGTGAGATCCTCGGAACAATTGAGCTCAGCAAAAATAAATACTGTTCATCGCAGTGTTCAATCTGTGCTTGACGAAAGCATATCGGAACACATTGAATCTGATAAGATTGGTTCAGCATCCTCGGTTACTTCCGATGATGTTTGTTCGGACCGAAATAATACTTCTTACGAAAACAAAATATATTCGGATGAGATACAAAGCAAACGAATTTCACTAGAGGGAAGAAAGAGCAGCATTTCAGAAGATATTGGGACTGAAGTTAATACAATGAAGTCGGAAGAAGAGATAATGACACAGTCGGATACTAAACTGTCTAAAGATGAAGTTACAAGTCAATCTGATTTGGGAGGGTATAAATCAGATTTCCAGACAATTTCTGAGCAGTCTCGAGCAAAAAGTATTTCTTCGCAATTCGGTACTGATAAAGAACGTGAAAAATCTACTGTCAAGGACACCAAAAAAGAAATAGACAGTGAAAGTATTCTTGAAAAATTCAACTGTTCTCGAAAAATGGACTTCTCACGTTTAAATAATAAAAATTCGTACGAGGATATAAATTGTCTTGAAAATGAGCTGAAAATACTTTCAGAAATGATGTCACGCTTTAGTAAAAGATCTACCGAGGATTCGAAGAATAACAAAGAAATAAGTACCTCGAATGATCTATCGGACATGCTTTCGAAATCTGATAAAACCAGCGAAATTCAAGATGTCGAAACGCTGAAGAACGATGAAAGTAAGAGTGAAAAATTAAGTCGTTTAGAAACTAGCCCACACCATTTACAGTACTTAACTAAATCTTTAAAATTGAATTCAGTAAGTACTTTAAATGACAACAAAAGTATTGTGGAAGTTGATAATGTAATGTCTGTGATAATGCCACAAAATGATACGTCCCTTTCAAAATCTCAACAAGAAATTGATTATAAAGCAAGGAGTAAAGAAATTTTAAATGAAATCGAAAAATCTATAATATCAGAGCACATTAAAGTCACTGATGACGATTCGAATCGTTCGAATAGGTCGATTGAGGACAAGTTAAGCCTGTATGAAGCAAATGACAAAATCTCCCTTACATCTTCGGAGAAGTACAGCAGATCTTTAGCTGAAGATTATTTGAAAGCTGTACAGGCTAAAGAAAGTATAAGCACAGCAGAAAATGCTTCCGAAGCAACGTACTCTCAGAGAGAAGATGCAAGTACCGAAAAGGGATTTGGTGATTCCTATAATTCGAAAAATCAACAGTCGGAATCAAGTAAGAATTCAATATCTCCGAAATCTACGACGGCTTCAGAAAAATCGAGTTTGCTTATAAAGGATAAATCATTGAATTTGTACACGGATATCGATCGTTGTTTGTCAGTACACGATGGTGTTACTACACAAAGCCATTCAGAACGTAACACTGACGTGACTCCAGGAAAATTAAAACAATCAACCATTACGGAATCTGTTACTAGATTATTGAAAAAACCAACTTCTCCGCAAGGTGTAAGCACGATTGAGACAACCGAAATAATTGAGGAGGTAATAAACTACACGAAGGATGGAGAGCTAAGTATAAGTAGTGCATATTCAATTTCGAAAGCAGATCATTCCGAGACGGATAAGCGCAAAAATGAGAATAATTTGCTAGGAATAGGTGGAGATGTAGAATTTAAAGAAACTTCTTTAAAATCTGTTAGAACAGCCAAGCAAGATATATCTGACAATGACATCAGTTTTATTAATGAAGAAGTTAGCAAAGATGAAAATCAAACAAAGGCATTGTCTATGGAGAAAACTCCTATTGACAAACATAATTTGACAAAATCTGATTCATTTGATACTCAACAGGATGTTGTTAGTTCTGAATGGAAAAAATCTCAAAATCAGAATAAAAAATCGTTTAACGATGATTCGAATGAATTAATGAACACAAGAAAAGATGCATCTCAATCAAATGATAACATTGAAAGCCAAGATTTTGAAGAGAAAATAGAGAGTGACGATGAAAATGTATCCGTCTTTCTTCCGAAAGGTGAATCCACAAATATTGATATGTATGGGTTGAAATTCGATGAAACTATATCAGATTTTCATATTCATAAGACCGGTAATAAAATGGATGATACGTTCTTTATGGATACAGATCAAAATCAAGAAGAGACCATTCACACTATAGAGACCGATGATTTCCAGAAAGCTATTCATGATTCTGTGACTAAAATATTAGATAAAGTCGAGAAAAGTATAGATAATAATTCAATAAAAGAGAAAGTCGAAAATCATCCCTACATTAGTGATAGTAAAAATGAAATAAAAGGAATTGCAATCGAGGAATGTAAATTTGTTTCACATATTCCTGAATTAGAAAACAAGCTGATAAGAGATGCTAAAGAACAACTTTGTGTAACTGTAGAAACGTTGGATATCGATAATGACAATGCGGAGGAAGTTAAAGCAACATCATTTAACGATCACAATGAGTCTGTTGCTGATTTTAATTTGCATGGAGAAAATAAATATGATGAAGATGGACCTCTTGTAGACAGTAAAGCTCAGGAAGTTATAATAACAGAACTAGAGCCTGGAAGCACGGAAGAAGACACTTTATCGGATTTAGAGATTGATGCTAAAATAGAATTTGTCGAGGAAGAATATCTAGAAGCAAGTAAATGTGAAGATAAAGTGGAAATACACGAAGTATACGAAGAAAAATTATTGGAACCAACAGTAGAACTAGAAAGTTCTGATGGTGAGCAACTTGATAATTTAATAGAAGTAACGGAGAGTAGACTGGCCACTATCGAGAAACAAGTTTCTGTTTCCAAAGTGGAAAAAGCACAGCACGAAGTAACGAAAACGCAAATCAATGAAGCATCGGAATGTAAAATAGATAGTCAAAAGAATGAAGATGGTCTTGAAGCTGTGTGTAATCTTAAAGTAGTAGATAATTCTGAAGCGAACGTATCCAATGTGCCTGTAGAGTTAATAAATAAAACATTCAATATTCTGAAGGATCCAGAATATGAAGATATTTCCGAGGAAAGTCTTGAAGTATCTGAAATCTTTGACAAAAGCGAATGTCAGAAATCTGCTACGGTACAAAAGCCATTTCCTATACCTGAGCGATATGAGGCGGTACAAAAGTCGGATGAAGTGTTACGAATACTCGATGAGATCACGCAAAAGTCGTCTCCCATTTCTGATCACAACGAAGAACAGTTTCAGGGTTGCGAACAGGTCTCGGAAGGTAATAGAAAACCAGATGCCAACATTTCTGGGAATGATACTGCTTTACCTTCAAAAACGAATGCTCAAATTGATCAAGATATTGATAAGAAGAGTGGGCAATTTGGAAACGATTTGGAGAGTCCAACTTTCTTAACAGTGCCAACAGAAGATGCATCGTCTGAATCAAGCGAAGAGAAGGATACTCCTAAGGGTGTATCAGAGATTGACATGGATTCTCCTAGAGATTCAAATGATTCGACATTATATATCGACGTATTAAATGACGATTTACTGAATAATGTTGGTGTCAAAAGTGAAAATGCTGATTCCAAGAATACATATCATGCTACGCCTATCGTTGCTACATCTGAGAAGGATATAGAAGTTATGATCGACAAATTAAAAGGTATTTAACTTCTACAAAATATTTACATTTCCTACTGTATTATTAAATTTGGACAGCATACAATCTGGATGCAATTTACTTCTGAGTTTAACTCACATGAATTTTTCATATTCATTTTTATTCATTTAGTCGTTAGGGGTTTATTTATATGTATGTTGTAAATATTTTTCCAATTTTTCATCTTTAATGTGTACGTGTAAGTTTACGATAATGAAATCATAGTGTTTTTTAAAATAATGTTATTATTAAATTGATTACAAAATGAATATTTGAAACCATTAATTTCATAAAAAAATTTGATTTTATTTTACGTTATTTCCGTTTTTTGAGACGATAATTACACTATGTGTGTCTATATTTCGAATATTACAGAGACATGTTCCAATTTTATAATGGCTGTGTAATCTTGCGCAAAACAGTGCCTCGTTTAGCCAAGTATTGTTTATTTTCAGAAAAGCAAAATCGAGATAATAATTACTTAAAGGTAATTCAACACGAAACTTTGAATAAAATGAACATTGACTTGTTTTCCTGTACAAATCAGTGTCGCATGTGTGCTTGACCTTTGATTATTAATGTCTGTATGCACAAGGAAAGCCTGTAAATATTGTGCAACACAACACATGTGTAAAATACTTTTACCTTTTATTTCCTTCAACTTTTTGAGAAATGAAATTTTTTATTATGTACAAATGTGACTTGGAATGTTCAATTTCATCACAGCTTTACGATATTTTATCAATGCATTCAAGAAATCTAAAGATATATATATTTTTTAAATTTTATTTTAATTCTGAAAGCACTTAATCAAATTAATACGTGAATTCATAGTGTAATGTAAAGATTCGTGTTGCTTTTCCTAGACAATTTATTGACAGAGTTCTTTGTAGATTCCTATTATAATATATTTTCATTTTATATAGCATCCCTGGAGCAACCAGGTCTGGAAGTTGCAGAATTGGAAGCAAAACTACTTCGCATTGAACAGCTTCAAATTGAATTAGAAGTAAAAATGGATTTTTTCATTATACTGTTATCATTTTTCGTATAAAACTGTAATTTCATATCTGTGTTTTACTTTAGATTAAAAAATTGGAGGCGGAAGAAGTATCTTACTACGTCAGAGAAATACCTAACAAACCACCCCCACCGTACACTCCACCTGGGGGTTGCACAAGAATTTCTGCATCGCTTGGCTCACCTTCTCCTCCTCCGGCTGTGATTCCCTCAAACATAGAAGAACTTACAGCATTTACTGAAAAAGCGACAGCATTAATATTCAGAGCGAAAGAAGCAGGGGACGATATTATGAGTTTAGAGGCCCCTCCGGAGATCTACGAGTTAACCAAAGAAAACGATGAGACTGTGAAGAAGGACAGAAGAATTTATAATACATTCCTCTTCGATCTGTGCAAAGAAACGATCGCTGAGGTCTACCAAGCCGAATACGAAAAGCCGGGTCCCAGTTGGACGAAGCCAAATGTAAAAACGAAGCCTACCATGAAAATTCCGAAAAATATCGACGAACTCAACGAGTACGTCAACAAAGAGGTCGCTACTTTATTTGGTTTCAAGACGAAACTGCAAAGAGAAAACATGGTCATGCGCTGGAGTAGAAAACGAAGAGACAGGGTTGACGAATTATTGGCTAGAGAAGCTCAAGCCGAGGAAGACGAATGGACCAAATTCCATCACGATGAACTCGCGGTAAAAAATGATCTTACAGTAGCCATACTCGATACCCTGATTATGGAAACTGTGAATATAGTGAAAGTGGCTTATGCGAAGAAAAGAAAAGTAATGATTTAGTTCGTTCTTTTCGTTGCGATAATCGTCGCTATGATACTGGTACACAGATCATATTATATCTCAAAATAATTGGAAATGGCATACTTTTATTCGAAAATTTTACAAGCTGGCCTCAACTGCCATATTTTACCAAACGGTGGTTCTTACCTACTTGTGTCTTGTTCATGATTCATAGGCTGGTTCCTATTTATTTCACTGGCAAATCGTTTGAGTAAGGAAAATATAAATGATCACTTAATTTTAATCGAATTCAAGAGGTGTACGAGGTCCATTTTTTAAAGTATAGAACTGTAGATGATATTTATAATCGGTAGCCACGATACGTGTAGATAATTCAATAATCAAACGCCCTAATTGTATATGTAATACGTTTTAAGGTTAAGATTATTATTATTATTACTAAGGTATACAGTATAAGGACATTATGAGTTATATTTGCATATAGATACATGGAAAAATAGCATACTTAATATAAGAATCCCGTTGATGTTTTCTTGAAAGAGAAATGTAATTATTAGTCTGATAATTACAAGCATTTTGTTCGAATAATGTACAAAATACTATTGTTTATACAAACAAGTACGCAGAATGTATGAAGGGCATATCATATGTTCGTAGATTCTTAGACGATTAAAACTACTATATGTACATTTTTATTTAAAAATACAAATATTATTTATTGAAGAAAAAGTAGATATAATTATTTGGCGTCTTTTTACTTTTGCAATTAGTAGCATATTAATCGAATCTAATAACTTTAGAAGCACTTACTGTAGTCATTAATAAAACCGTCTGTATTTAGCTGATTTTACATTCAATCAATTATTATTGATTTGATAATTAAAAAGAACAAATTTCTTACTGCATACATATTAATACAAAACTAAATATCTAAATAATAAAAAAAAAACGCCACGTTATTCGAACAAAATTCTCTATGGAGTATGGTGTATAATAGTTGCGTTTTTGAAGTTGTCGGCTGTGGAACGTAATTAATATGTTTTTATTATGGCAATAGATCTTGACCATTTAAAATCGCTTCCCATGTAATTTTCGCCCCTTTAATGTCGCAAGAACGTCATACATGATTGGAAGGAGGTAGCTACCGAGTAGTCTTGAATGGTCAAACTCTGTTACTCAACTACAGACCTTGTCGAACTTTACATGTTTATGCTCAACTATTTTTAATGAGATTAACAAAATTTTAAGAAAAAGACTGATAACTTAGGGCCGTTTTGATCCAAATCACAAACATTTTAATGACAAATGTATGTACGCGGTGGCCGGCAGGTGAAAGTCGGTTTCGAAATTGGTGTTGAGACAGCTCTCGGATGTTGATTACACGCAACAAAGAGATAGCTTCGGATTTCAATTATAACCTCTTTATTATTATAAGGATTAATATATGAATATAAAAGCATTATACTTGTGTTATCAATCAATACGCGTTAGGAAACTGATAATCAGTTATTGTATATTTGAATTTGTTTCGGTTGGGAATATATTGACACCAGTTCTGATTGAACTTTATGTTTATGGTTGTGATGTCGAGCTAAGTGGGCTAAGCAACATGTTAATTGTATGAAAGTGCAAAAATGACAAAATGAATATGTCTTTAGCTTTAACCCTTTGCGAACAACGCGCATCAAAATTAAACCGTCCATCAGGACGTAATATTAGAAATACGCTCGTTGAACCGATGACAAATTGTTGTTTCGTCAATTGTTATTGTTCGCGCCATTTTTGCTGGACGCATATATGATTTCATACACGAGTTCATTGTCCGCAAAGGGTTGAATATATATAGGATCGAGCCTTTTTAAGGCTGGACCTACACTGATTCTTTGCCGCGCGGCAAAAAGATTTTTATAGAGGTAGCTTATATTTGTGTATTCAAAGGAAGAGGAATGAAAAAGAAAAACAAAACAGTGCTGCACAATGTCTTCTTCTTTTCAATGCACAAACACAAACTGTGTTTATATACATCTTGTCCGTGCGACAAAAAACCGTAGTGTAGTCGCTAGCTTTAGATTTTAAAGTGTGTAGCGAGTATTCGTTTTACTCTACGTATGACCTTCGAATTTTTGTGTGATTAAAGAATGTATGTACATACGACTTCGCTCAAACTTTAGTGTGCATACGCTATATCTTATTACAAACAGTTTAGCTGATTTATCAATTAGTAATGATAAACCATAATGATTTAAGTCTGTCCGTACGTTACAAAAGAAACATGTTTTATTTTGTACTTTCCATTGTTGTTCGAATCCCTTTTTATTTCGCGGTCAGCTCGCAAGGCAGAGACTGATTGTATTCGTAGTTGTTATACGTAGGCATTGTTCACGTATGTAGAGTTGAATATGTACTTAACCAAGGTATATTTTATAATAAATTTTTTGAAAATTAAATAGTCTCGTTTTATCTAACACGTTCGATACAAAACGACCAATTAATATAGTAAATATGGTAGCATTTCATATTCCAGTTATTTTTTTTTTATAATTTTACTATTATTGAAATAATTTTAGCTTTTAGATATACCAATATTCCAAAAATATTGTACTTCCTTGAAACGGGTGATCCCTAAGGTCCCCAGTAAGCAAAATGCTTTGAATCTGCCACTAAAATTTGACACGGAAGTGCCATCTATCTGCCGCCGCATTACCATATGTGCCTGTTCGTGCCACACTTTGGCTTCGATCAGCCTTCGTTATAGAGGGCAGGTCCGTCGCAATAAGAAAGGGGTAACCTTGTTCTGAAAGTAAATATCGGGAAAAATCGGAATAAACGACGAGAGGGAAAATTGAATTTACAAACGTATTTATTTTAATCTTAATTTATTTTTATTTTACATATATTTGTATTATATAAATTTATTTGTTTCATATTTATAATCTTAAGAAAGAAAACGAATAGACAATAAAATTTAAAAAAATGAACTGTACAAGTTACACGAAGGAAATAAAAATGATATAAAATTCAATTATCATAACAAAACTGTTATAAAATAAAAAATAAATATTCAAATCTTAAAATAATGGAAATAAAACCCTCGAATGGAAAATAAGGTATGGGGGCGCTTAAGAAGAGTTTAATTAATTTATAATACATAATATAGGTCATTAGGCATGGGCAGCATGGACAGCACACCACTCTTTTAGTTTCTCCTTCCTACAAACAAAAAGGGCCTTACATTAGGACGCAATATATGTTCTGTTCTCATTGTACAATAGATATATTTCGAAGAAAAATTTTTTTTAATTCTAGAATAATGTATATACTCACTTTCAATTCATTAATCAACTCAAAATAATACTGTTTTGACATTTGTTCCAAATTACTTACGGTGGTAATCCTGGTAGTAAAGCATTCTTGGAAAAATAGGTATCTGAAATAATTAAAAATATTTGTGAGTACTATATAAAGTCTAGAGTACTAAAATAATACTATACAATACTGCACAGAAGATATTATTGATTATAACATAAAGTTATTTGTTTTCCATGCGTATCTATATATAATAACAATACAATTTATCATAACACGAGAAATATGTAATGTACAATGTGCAACTTGGAATAAACTATACTGTTTCAAAATGAACCAGCACAGCGATAACCTACTGGGACATTCCCAATATGTTACCGTCTTCTTCATCCATCGACGATTCGCTGGTGCATCAGCAATAAAACATATAATGTTTTAATACGACTGGAATTTTTTTCTCGTGGAACGTAATGCCTCCATTTGAGATTATCAAGTTTATGTCAGAGACAAATTTTTGAAGACAATTGTTACAATCCTCTGTTTTTTGAGTGCCTTTATAAATCCCTACTACAATGGGTTTACTATTTAAGATATTTACAATTCTGACTTAAATAGGCCAAATTTGAATTGTATTGGAACTATCTAAACTACATCCATCCACATGAAAATATAATTGCAACTCTCCAGGAATTATTGGAGAACATTGAGATAACTGTTTAACTATTTCCAACTCTACATCAAAATGAACATACTCTCCTGGTTCTACCACAGAGGTGACGACACTGGTACATGGTATACTAATGAGCGTTCTTATATCTTTCGGCAAACTAGAAAAACACGAATGGGTACGTAGAAGAGATAAGATGTTGTTCCCCTGAGTGTGCGTTAAATTATTGTCCACAAAGCAAGATGCTAAACCATCACGAAATGATACTTCTGAAACAGTACCAGCATATTCCCAAACCACATCATCGCATGAAAAGGTAGAAGACGAATCATGCGTGAATGAAGATGTGGTGGGAATATTAAGAAGACTTTCATTACTATTATTACTGACAGGCACGGATAAAGAAGACGTGCTGGGAATGTTCTGCAGATTATCAAGATTAGGGGGACTTTGTAATTTATTGTCACGTGAAAACTTCCTCAAATTTGAGGTTATTTCGCGCCGAATATTTCGTTTCTGCCTAGCGCTTAATTTATTATAGTCGGTTTCGCGAAAACCGACTTCTTCAAAACTCTACGATCCATGGGGGTAAAAGAAAACTGAATAAAGAATATACAAAATATATAATAATTTGTTACGTGTATTGGTAACAATACCACGTGGCAATACTTATCTGGCGTCTTCTCTGCTTCTATCCTTCCTTCCTTCGAATCCACTGCTCATCCAGTCTTCACCGCTTCAGAGTTAATTTACGAACTTAATAATTAGTAATTAACTAACAAAGGAATCACTAATCAAACAAGACGGAATCAGTGCGCGTGTCGAAACACCGACACCTTCGTCGTGAGAGCTGTTATTCCCAGTCTGGTGTCGCAAACTGCACTGCGCATGATCGCGTAACGCGCAACACCTAACATACGCGCATCATAAATTAAAAATTATACATATTATGGCTTTAAAAGAAATTAATGAATTAAAAATATTCCGTCATCCCTTTCCATATACTTCTTTCAATCTTCTTCGAATCCACTTCCTCTCGCACGCACACTCTTCGCGCTCTTTTCTCTCTCTCTCGCACACTCGCGCTCTCTCTGTCTCGCACGCACACTCTTCGCGCTCTGTTCTTTCTCTCTCGCACGCACACTCTTCGCGCTCGTTCTCTCTCTCTCTTTCTCGCACGTACGCTCTTCGAATTATACAACACGGCGCTTTGTCTTTCACGACACATTGTGGTGTTTACGCATCACTTTATCTTTATTACGCATTGAAACTTAAATAAAATACCTTTTCCCACCCTACACAGGAAGATTTACTTCAACTTTTACCGATATTTACTGTTAGAACAAGGTTACGTCCGTTCTTAGTGCGACGGACCTGCCCTCTATAACGAAGTCAAAGTTTGGCTCCCATGCCGCATGATGCCGCATGGAATTTTACCTGTAGGCTTCGCATGGATGTGACAAACATCTGCCGCCGCATTGCCTTATGAATTCCACGACACACTTTGGTGTCACAATCAAAGCACAGGAGTTCCAAATTCTGCTTCGAGCAGGGTTTGGTACGAAATACATAACTCTTCTGCTTCGAGCAGGATTTGGTCGAGTAGGCATTTGGCTAACTGGGTCATTATTTTATATGTATATCTGAATGGTTTGGTTTATGACGTTTTCTATGTTTAATAATACGTGTTTTTGTTTTAAACCTTTTTCTGAAACAACTAAAATGTATATTCTATCTTACATTGTTTTGCTGTAAATGCATCCTAACAATACGTACACATGTAACATAAATGATCGAAATCGGAAATATAATTTATCATGCCTGAGAAAATGTGCTGTTTTCTTCAATTCCTGCTATCGCACTAGTAATACACTTCAATTACCATTACACGTGATTACTAGTAGTTGTGAATGAAGTGTAGCTATACCCTTTATACCCCTATATTATGTAATAAGCGAGCAAGGTCACGTTGCAAATGCGTGGCTATCAGCCAGGGCCACACTCTGTTAGAAGATCATCTCTCGAGTTGTCTAAGTTGTCTCTCAGTGATTTATTGATAAAGAGTACGTTGCGCGTCGTTGATCAAGGATTTTACATTAAAGAAGATTGATTCATACATTATCAAAAAATGACAGCAAAAAAAATCACGTCATTATCGAAAGAAGAATTTAAAAATTTCATGGAATCTATTGATGTAATTTTATCTGATTGTGATGGTGAGTAATCAAATGTTTATAATACGAATCATAAACAATTTCTTTTGTGTTATACTGTTCTTGCACTACGAATTCTATGGATGAAAAATATCAATATTAAATAGAAGAGTCTATGATTATGTGTATAACGTTATAAATGGTGTTTTAATCTCAGTAAACCTTAGGTGTACTATGGAGAGAAACCGAGGTCATAGAAGGTTCACCAGGAACTGTGAATAAATTGAAACAGTTAGGTAAAAAGTTCTTGTATATAACAAATAACAATACGAAAACCAGGTCTGAATTTGTGGAAAAATGTAAAAATCTTAAATATGATGCAACAGTGGTAAATCAAATTTAACCTAATTTTTTAATATAATTTTAATGTTTTTTGATAATTTATTAATGATAATGTTTTAATGCAATTTTAGGAAGAAATAGTGTGCACTTCCTTCTTGGCTGCTGTATACCTTAACGAAAAGAAATTTGATAAGAAGGTATATGTAGTTGGAAGTGTAGGTATTGCCAAAGAACTAGAAGCCGTAGGGATAAAACATTGCGGCATTGGTGTGAGTATTCTAAACAAAAATTGTGTTATTGTTTCATGTAATTTTAAAGGTAAATTTACAATGTTTATGTTATGTTATCACAGCCTGATTGTATGGATGGTGATGAAGTAGAGATGGTCATAAACTTTAAGCCTGATCCGGAAGTGGGAGCAGTGGTTGTAGGATTCGATAAAGATTTTAGTTTTCCGAAGCTTATGAAAACTGCTACTTATTTACAAGATCCAGATGTTCATTTCATAGGAACAAATATTGATACAGAGAGACCTTCGCCAAATACTAACAGATTCCCAGGTTTAGCAATTACTTTAATCTGTTGAAATTAATCTTAGAAGTGTTTTTCGCAGACGTAATGTCTTTCTAAAAATACAAAACCAGTTTTACATATTTGTATTGTATAGGTACTGGCTGCTTTATAAAAATAATAGAATCAGCGAGCAATAGAAATGCGGTGATGCTTGGAAAACCAGAAGATTTCTTGATCGAATACATAGTTAAGAAATATAATTTGAATCCTCAAAGGACTCTAATGATTGGTGACAAGTAAATGTTACATATTATGTCTACAAGTTTACGTTGATTGGGTATCTAACATACTGTAATTGTTTTATTTCAGTCGCGATACCGATATTCTCTTTGGAAAACGTTGCGGATTTAAAACATTACTCGTACTAACGGGAATCACAACGCAAAAGGATGTTGATGCTATGAATACGGTCAGTGCAAATTCCAAAGATTTGATAGTTCCAGACTATTATGCAGATGAGTTAGGCGATGTCTTAAAAATGATCGATTCATCTTGATAATTCTGACGACTTCAGAAACTATAACATAATTTATTATTCTCATATAATAACGAAAAATGTAATACACATAAGAATTTGGCTTATCTATGAAAATTCCTACTTTTAATTGACGATGTCGATTAGAGGTTTGATCTAATGATTCAGCAAAAAGTTCGTGTTTTAACGATTGATGTCGCAATATTCAATAAAACTGTGAATTCATGAATTAAAACAGAATTATAAAGAAATATCGAAATATTTAACTTATTGTGTTAGAAATAGAATAATATAGTACAAATATATAAAATATTTTTGAACGCCGTTTCTCTGCTCTTCTATTTTTGTAATTCTCTCTAAATGCTTTGAACATTTGCCAACGAGAAACAGTATAAGAAAATCTGAAGTTGGCGATTAAGTCATTATGTAGATAAATTGTAAGAATCACTGTCGTTGTGTAGTCATAATCCCATGCTTTGTACTCTCGGTGATTATGATTACATAATTCACAATATAAGTCACGGGTCAAGATAATAATGATAAATATAATACGTGTAATTATTTATCAATATGTATGAAAATTATGTTAATAAATGATAAAGAAAACATAATTTGCAGCATTATTAATTCATTCTGTAAACTTAATCGTGTTGAAATCTTTATTCAATGTTACCAATTTCGAAAACCTATACTTTGCGTGCACAGTGGTTCAGGAACCGCGAAAACGTGGCCATAATTCAAGTTTTCATCGCAGCTTTCTGAAAATTTGTAAGTAAGGGTTTTTGGGGTTGCTTATAATGAATGTGACATAAAAAACACAACATTAAAAATGGAACCTAAAACCAGATAACTTGCACACCTTTAATATTTCTGTTATTTGTAATAATATGAAAAAAAATTATAAAGAAAGAAAGTCAATAGTAGCGTATGAAAAAATAAATACACGATAGTACGAGGATTTCACTATTTTTTGGGATCGAATCTAGCATACATATGTTGTATACGTGTTAATAACAATAAGTAACAAATTACTAATTTTGCAGTAGATTTTTATTGTCGCACCTAATACGCATTATCTTCTATCTGCAATCGCTAAATACTCTTCTAGGGGTTAAAACATATTCTGCACCTCTCGTTAACGGTTTTGTTCAAAATCAAATGAACTATAGTTCTTTTTTTCGCTTTTAGTTCCTTTCGTTTAGTTATAATTGAATTAAATGTGGATTTAACTCTAGAAGGACCAATCAGGTCAAACTGCTCTATTTTCTATTTAATTACTATTTTTCTTTTTCAAGATGTACGATATAAATTATTAATTCCGGTTTCCTAGTTACACTCACTTTTAATAAATCGAATATAAAATAAAATTTTTTATTGAGACTTTTATTGTATGTTAATTATATTATATGACTCCTACAACGTTTCTTGAAATTCTTTGAATAATAGTATTGGTCCTCCTAGTGCTAAAACGTCTGTTAATAGTCTTGTCATACACGTCGTTTGTACTTCAAACATGTTTTCTCACAAGCACACATTTGGCGAGTATTTGTTATGAATATATTATGTAACGTTTATCAACAACACTCGATATAACGTAACCATTTCTTCCGTTTCACGAAGCTCATATTTACTGATGTAATAAAATTTTCACTTTCGAGGAAAATATTGAAGTTGAATTCTTTTCAAAAATAGTCAACTAGCTTGAACACTGTGTTTACATAGTGAGGGATGACACTAGTGCGCAATTCACCAAAAGTATGGAACCAACCGTCTTAATGATACTATTTATCCTAAAAATGTAAGAATTAGTCTTAATTAACATAAACCGACGTAAAAAGTCTCGTATGAACTTTGCGTTTCACTGTTTTCTGAACAATTGTTAATTAATTAACATATTAAAGGATCGGATAAACATGCTTTTAATTCTATTATTTTCTCACATCGTCATTCGCATTATACTTTTGGTACATTTCGATTTCATACTTTTGGTCGGCATTCATCGTGTATGGGGGCGATAATAAGTTCGTTACTCTAAACTTTTATGTTTTTTTTCTGGCGATTATTAGGGTCCAACAGATTCAACTTCCTTTCATCAAACCACATATTATATTACATGTGCGTTACACGTGCCCCGAAAGTATTATTATAATTATGAAAATCGTCCCCACATACACACGTCGGTACTATACCATTATGAATTTAGTCTGTTTGATGAGAACTTGTCCAGCATAATTGAAACTACTAGAAAAGCTGCTGCATTTATTTTACTCTACATCCCCATCGCTCGCTGTTTCACGCAGTAATCGAAGATACGTTTTAAATTATTATCCTCGGTAATATTTAATCCTAAATCCGGGGAACTACCGTAAAGCGGGGATATGATATGCAATGCTATGTTATGCTACGCTAAGACAGAACTTCCTATTTTCCTATTGAATTAATCCATAACAGTTTGTTTTCGCATAGCATACCTTAGCTTTCCGGTAATCTTTCCCCCAATCCAGCTTTCATTTATTGTTGGCAAACATTTTTTAAACCATTCGCGAAATCAGTAGAACCCAATCAAAAGTTTCTTTGCGTGAAACGATTATTAAAAAAAAAAAAAAAATTACCACAGAGTGCATCGTAAAAAAATGGTCGAACTACTAGACTATCTCTGGATTCTTATCGCAGTGTTCTCCAGTTAAAATTTTGGCCGCTCTCATTAGACAGACTGTCAGATGGCAACGATACATCGAGGTAACATAGCCTGCGGAACCAAAAACAGAGATTCGTTCGAGGTTTGGTTCCGACGGTCGATAAAGAATATTATGGCAGTAAAGAACGCCTGACGCCTCGTCCAGTGAAAACTATCCATTCTCCATGATTCACGCTCTTCTTGCTCGACAAGATATAGCGCACTCTGATCTCAGTCATCTCATTCGGGCTCCGACTTTCCGACTTCGTTGTATCTTGTCAAGAAAGTTACATAGTGGTTCTGAGAATGATTTGACCGTTGTGTGAACGGTCCTGCGCACGAGAACCATAGCTGGACCCGCAAATAGAGTCTCGATGTACAATGACTCGTGTAATTGTTCAGACACCTTTTCAATTATAATGATTTTCGGTGAAGTTCAATTTTCTTTCACTTTCATTTTCGGTGAAGTTCACCGAAGTTTCTTCGGTGAAGAAATCAATTATAATGATTTCGGTTTTCTAATATCAACATTAACTAATTTCGATGAAACTTTTATGGCAACTTCCGGGGGTAACCTGAGTCGTTTATGTCCTAATTTTTTTTACTGTTCCAGGCTTTCAGAAAATCTAAAAAAAAAAAACTCAGGAATGTTTGTTGAAGTCAAACGTTTAAAGCATTGATGGGAAGAAATAAATATTGGAAAGAAAGAGATTGAAGAGTGAAATTTTGTTCCGGATATATGTAAACGACTCAGGTTAAAAAAAAAAAAAGAAAGAAAGATAGATGTGACAAGCAACGCTTACTTCCGGCTTCGCATAGAAACTGAAGTTGTTTGGCCTGTTTTTTTAAACAAGTTATTCCGATTTAAAGGGTGCTTGAATAATCATGCGAGTCGCTGTGTGTCTCCGCCGGTTGCTTTGCCTCACTATGTCGTTACCTTCTACGGTAATCGTTGTCTTTGCATAGAACATCATCTCACGCAAGTCTCGTTGCTCTCCCATCCGGAGCAATGAGATAATTCGGATTACGCACATGCTCGCTTAAAGTATTGTAGATTGGTCGACCATGAAGACGGACGTTCCCTCGAGTCACTTCGACGGGATTAGGCTTCTTGTTTACGTTCGATCACCGCCGGTCTCACGTGCCGTTCGAGTTTGCGTTGTAATAGTTTATGCGCTCGCTGCGCGACAGGTAGGCGCACCAGTAGAAGACGTTGATCGCCAAAAAGAACAACGGGAAGACGACGCGACTGGCACGATCAATCTTCGAAACCGAATTGTATCTCGGCGTTCTCCTGCGTCGTCTCCTGCCGGATGTCTTCCGGTCCGGCGTCTGTGGCCGCGGCGGTGGACTGCAGGCCACGCAGGACATCTGCCAATTAGCAACCCCAGGATCCTTGTTGGGGTGTGGGATCGCCGACAGTGGTATTACCTCGATCCTACCGTCCTCATTCATCGTGAAATTCCGTCTCGAATGTTCTCTGGCTGCTGGAACGCCCGAGGGTTTTCTATGGACCTGTGGTGCCTGCAACTGAAGTAGAAGAAAGTTGCCTAATATGTTTGATTTGATGATATGTTTATGATTTTACATAAATAGAAGAAACTTTTGAAATTTTGTACTTATTGCTTCTAATATTGATGTATTAGATGGTATTGCTGGTTTTACAGGTCAAACTCAAAACTAAAAAGACATTAGAAGAATTCAAGGATATTATTATGTTATCTTAGAGTGTCTAAGATGATTAAGAGAGCAAAATACGTTTTCATGTGACTTCAATGTCTTAGCATTGACCTCGACAATTTTTATTTCAAATAAAAATCCGCAGTCTATAGTGATGTACTTCGTCGAATCTTTACATTACTTTTTCTGTATTGTTGAGTAGGGGAGAGCAGGTTGATACAATGCAATTATCTGGACACTGGGTATATGTACGACAATTATGACTAGATATTTGAGGTTTGTTAGTTTACTGTTCCTCATGGTGGAATTTATGTCTGCACGGTGAGGAATAAAGTAGAGTAGCGAGAAGTAGAGAATTCAAATTTCGCAAATTTAGTGGCTCATGCGATATTTTAAAATCGCACTCGGAGAACTCGAATCGAAACGTTGAGGACGTGCTTCTTATGGATTTACGCAAGACCGTCTTCCTCTATCTTGGCATCGTTCCACAGTCACATCGGAAAACTTGATTCCTATAAGGAATTCAAAAATTGAAATCGTTGCTCTGCCAATACGATGTTTTACGAGACGCGTGCCCCTCCCCCTGCTCTGCATTTATTGCACTGCTGCGTGTGTGCAAGCGTGACACATTTAGAACGCTAACAAAGGAACGATCATTAATTTGAAGTGCACCACGACATTATGCGATTTCTATTTTGAAAGGTTCGAATTTTTACTAAAACTGATGGGTCAAGGAAGTCAAGGTGACCTTGAAATCTCCGGAACGCCTTCGTGCAGATGAAAAATGTTTGCATCACAATATTTCCGCCGCTATACCATGCAACTTTTTTGTTTACCATTTTTTCATATCATTACAAGTAACCGAAATATTCAAGGTGGACAAAGTTATTTCTCCACCTGGTATAATAAGCTGGAAGGATTGATTGATGCATGAACGAGTGAGAGTGTAAGATAATAGGGCAATCATTGTGAACCGAGTTCCTTTCTTATGGCCAGGAGGCTGGCAAATAAATGATCTATTTATCCATAAAGGTTGCATTAATGCAAACGCAACTTTCAACCCAATTAAACTGTTCAAGGTCCGTTTCGAAGAGGAAGAACGAAACTTAAGCACGGCGCGTTTACTCTATATATGTCCCAAACACCTAGCCGATAAAAGGCCCAGAACTACATATTCCCACTGCCGCGGGGTATATCCCGTGAGGGGCCACGAACCGAAGCCTCTAGAATGTGTTTCAAAGACTAGTATCTCCTGGCTGATATGTGTCCTCGGCTAGACCCGTGTTTTGGACATATATCGAGTAAACATATGTATATTTAGAGGGTTATTGTTGACATGATTTCTGGGATAATCATTACCTGTTCCTTCTCCAGCGGCCGCGTATTCGGTTCGTCCTCTTCGCTGGAACTCTCGCTTTCGATCAGGTCGGAGCTGAAATAACACTCCCCGGAGCCGTACTTCGTAAAGTAATGGACCACCGCGAATTGTATAATAGTGGCGAATATGAACGCGAACGAAAGGAAAACGAAGAAATCTAGGGCAGTGGGGTAAGGAACTTTCGGCAGATCGGTTCGTGCCTCCAATCCCAAAAATGTCATCGTCAACACGGTCGTTATTCCTTAAACAAACGCGGACAAGCTCTCTTTCATGTCGTTCTTCCAAACAGAAGATCATTTTGTCAGGTAGTTGTGTCAAACAGAAAGAGTTTCAACAACAGGCTCGAGCGAAATCTCTGACGTTGAACTTGAAAGTTTCAATGGGAAATGTTCACGTTCAATTGAAAATAGACATGGAAGCCTGAAAGAGGTATGGTGCTGTTCAAGGGACCATTTTCGTCAAAGAACGAGACATATCTCTTGCACGAGTCGCATTCTATATTAATTGCTCTAAACATGTTAGTACAAAAGTACAGTAACGTCTCGATGTATACGTGAAAACTTCATTACTCACAACTAACAACTAGATCGAATACAGTGACTTCTCTATATATGTCGCTAAGGTCTGGACGATAAACGTCGCGGAATTATCCCCACTACCGCGAGGTATACCCCGTGAGTGGCTAAGAAGCTCGAGCGGCCTCGGACGGCTCGGGTATGTCTTCTGGACGATACATGACGCTGGCAAATACCGATCTGCTGACATACATCGAGTATTCACTGTATTCACTATATTTTACAACGAGTTGTATTGTATATCGGTCGCTTTGACCCGAACTATGATCGCGATGATCAATTGAACAAGTAAATACGGCCAAGGTTGGCAAAGGTTTCGCAAAAGAAATATAATTCAAAACAACGAAGATTTGTCGTCGGATTAGTATCCCCACTACCATAAGTAGTGGGGATAAATTTCACGCAAATATCGTGCACGTCTCTTTCACATGTACCGAGAGACTACTGTACGCGTAAAACGACTCAGGATGTAGAATTGAGGCTACGTTACATTCTTAGGGTAGCACAGCAGAGATTTGGTGTAATGTCACTGATTTAAAATCGATGACAGACTTACCGAGTGATACGCGATCGGCGGTGGCTTCCCGATTCAGCCAAAATGATACCCAGGAGAGGACCACCAGCAGAACGCACGGTCCGTACACTTGTATGAGGAAATTACCCATGTGCCTTTGCAAATGAAAGTATACCAGCAGCATCGAGTAGTCGGCTAAAACCAGATAATACCTCACGTTTATCCGAGATCTGTGACACATTTCTTTATCATCTAGACCGGGGCTTTCAAAGTGTGCACGCTGTGGCGTCCAAGGAAGTCCCGAATTTACTAGGAAACGTCGACTACTCTCTTAGCTTCGGGCTTATCTCGCGTTGACCCTTTGAGAAGCGAGAGATAGCAACGTAGTTTCAAATGTAGCATTGAATATTATCAGCGGACTGCGAATGTTTACACAAATTCGCGATTCTTAGGACGATGAAACGATTCGGTGCAGAGTTTACTACACCCGAGAATGTTTATGAGAGCAGTATCAAACCTGTTTCACTTTTGTGGAATATTTATTTAACCAGAAGCTGCTCTGTACCATTTCCGAAGAAATTCGAAAACACTTTTAAAAATGTTGATTTTTGGAAAACTTACAATTTTTTCCCATTTTTTAAGTAGATTTCGTATTCCATTTTTGATTCAAGCTCGCTAAAGTTGAAAAATTCACATACAAAGATTTTTAGAAGTCAGAATAAATATAAATTATTTAATTAACCCTGAAAATTCCCATAAAGTTGGAGTAATTCGAGACTATAAAGTTGAAATTTATCACAGTGGATGCTACCTTAACCCCTTTGCATTTTACAAATCCTAACACAATTCAGTTTATTCGAGCCTGTTACGATGAAAATGAATTTCCGACGTGGCTAAGTTAACGTATTAATCCTTTGAGCACGAATCCTTTGCTGCAGAGTCTACAAGGTCTCTAAGAAATATGTTACGAGCATTCTTAAAAAATACCCGTCCGCAAACGGCTAAAACAACGTATGTACCAGTGCTGGGCAAAATAATATTTGAAATAGAAAATAGTAAATAGTTTATTTTATTTTTAAAGCATACCTATAATTATGCAAATAAATTATTTTATTTATAAGAAAAAGTTTTTGAAATATTATTTAAAAGTAGTATTTTATTTGGAAAATATTGAAAATAGCGAAACTTATTTTGTAGGTCTGTGTAAAACAGTATTTCAAATAGTTGATAGTAACTTATACTTTTCTGATATTTTGTTGCGTGTAACTTTATTACGACATTATCGTCTGTTTATCAACATGTTACATGCAAATATTCGTAATTAACCAACAAACAATACTTTGTTAACCATTATAGTTTCTTATGTTAAAAATTACAATTTATAATATTAACTGTTTGCTCAACTTATTTTCATTGTAAGGAAATATTTGAAATACAACATTAAAATATTTTATTTTATGTATCTAGTTGTCAAAATAAAAATATTTTATTTGCCGAAATTTTTCATTCCGTTTAAAGTAGTATTTCATTTGAACCACATTAAATTATACTATTTAACCCTTAACGGACCACTGCCACCATATAAGCGGCATGCATGGCACTTTTACTTACCGGGTCCGATGCCGCGTATATGGCGGCAAAAATCAAATTTAAATCATCTTGTTATCCTACAATATTACTCTGAACATATGTTAATAAATTTTCACTAAAATATTAATATTTTCCTTTCTATAAGTTGATATAAAAATGTTGAGTCCACAGTTTCTCTTCGTACGAAAAATAGCTTGGACCTGGTGGGAAGTAAACTTGAAATACTTCCGGACCGTTAAGGGTTAAAATAGTATTTTAAATATTTTTTCTCGAAATTTTGCCTAGGTCTGTTATGCAGTCGCTACAGGTGAGAATATGAGTTGGTTCACCCTGTGTGTTGCGAAAACGTCTGTTTGTTTATCTGGTCGGGAAACGTGACAGCGGGCGTTTCTCTAATCACGTTGACGTTGAAAGACAACGAGGTTTCCGGGCGTGCAATCACAATTGGTCGGCGCGACACTT
The DNA here is from genome assembly GCF_050948215.1 of Halictus rubicundus. NCBI lineage: Eukaryota > Metazoa > Arthropoda > Insecta > Hymenoptera > Halictidae > Halictus > Halictus rubicundus. The sequence goes on from NC_135155.1 coordinate 5,686,205, forward strand.
GTTTGCTGGCGGAGTGTTAATCGATGCTAATTCAATTAAAAAGTCGGAAGTCTTCGCGACGGAACGTCTTCGCTCCTGCTTTGTTGGCGTGGAGGACGGGGGGGGGGGCAAAGGGGCAAGGGGCTACAATGGAAATGCAAGTGGAACGAGTTTTCCGCCGAAGGATGCTGCAGCAATTAGTCGTCGTTTCGCTCTGGCTGGCGACGTTGAACGTCAGGAGGCTTGGCTCGTTTCTTGGCTACCCCTCGTTTTCCCGCGCCGCACCGTTTTCTCACGGCTTCGAACTCAGCCGTGCCACCTCCGGGACTCCTTGATTCCTCCCGATGCCACTTCCGGTCCGCATCGTTCCTCGATATTCCCGTGCAAAATCCCCGGGACCGGGCGAACTTTCGAGCCGTCTCTCTTTGCAGTCGTTATAGGATCATTCCTCCCCTTTCGTACACCCCGTACGCCCCGATCTGAACAAGCCCTCGCCCTCATCGGCGGCTTCTTTTGTCTCAAACGACTTATCGCGCGGCACGTTTTCTTCGTTCTCTTTAGCCAGCTCTTTAGCCCGTCCCGTCGCTAATGCGATATCGTTTCCAATTCACTGAGCTTGCTAGACGCGCTCCTAGCACCGACGAATCCCTTTCGCCGTCCGCTTCAAACGTCGCGCACGCTTTGTGGCGTTCGAGAGCTCCTTTTACACGGAGATGCACGCAAATCTAAGCCGCGGACTGTTAGGCCCTCAGACGATGGCTACAGTCCCGGATAAAATGATAGCACACGCGTGCTATCTTTAATTTCTTGAAAATTAATTAGTATTTCTGAATGTAGTACATGATCTGGAGAGACGAAATGATAGCACGCTTGTGCTTTGTGCTGATATCTTTCAATAGTTTGCAAGTTGCCAAGCAGTTAATAGCAAGTTTTAAGTTTTAAAGTTAAAAGTCGACATGAGCCGCGGAAAAAAATTAAGTGTAATTGAAATTGCAAGGATTATTGAATTAAAAAGTCGAAATGTTACTGTTTCCGAAATTTCAAAGATTATTAAAAAAAGTCGCAAGGTACTATATAATTGCACGTTATGGAAAGAAAAAAAGTCGTGGGAGACCGCCAATATTATCAGAACGGGATAAAAGGGTTATTATTATAACATTGACATCACGTGGAATTGATCAAAAAGCAGGCATCACTGAAAATGTTTGAAGTGTTCGTCGTGTTCTTCAGACGTGTAAGTTTATTCAAAGATTGAAAATGAAGCAAAAACCTCCGTTAATAAAACATCATAAGAAGCAAAAGCATATTTAAGCATATTAAGCATATTTGCAAAAGAACTGTGGCGGCGACAAGCTGGCGCCACGTCTCCGCCATGTGTTTAGTTTTAAGAAAGTATGTTTGTACGAATGAATATCGGGTTGCGTGCTGCGCGATAGCGTCGAGTGGGTGTTTAGATGACTGGGTCGAGTGTCGCGTAGGGCGAGTGTGTTTAGTTTAGTTAAGAGCGAATGCAGACCGTGAGAATGAAGAAAGAGGGATTGTTGTGAGGATGCGTTAGCGAGCGAATGGTTAGTTCGTAAGTTTAGTTCTGTAAGAGAATTCGTCGAGAGCGGACACGCGGGCTACGCGGGTGTATCGTCCCTCTCACAATAAAACTCTAGTCCAACCACGCGCTGTATATGCTGATTACCCGTAACCTATCCCGACAGTACTCACCATCCACAGAACGTATTCACTGGAAGAAGAAATGGAGACGTATTTTATTTACGGACGAAAAGAAGTTCAATGTGGACGGCCCAGATGGATTATCATTCTATTACCACGACTTAAGAAAAGAAAGAATTGTGAAAAAACGAGGACAAATGGGTGGGGCTGGTGTGATGATCTGGGTCGGAATTGGATACAAAGGTAAAACAGATGTACAGTTTCTTGAAGGAAAAATGAATAGTCAGAAATATAAAAATCTAATCTCGCAACAAATTAACGAACATGCACAACGAATTACCAAAGGTAAATTTATTTTTCAACATGACGATGAAAAAAGAAGAAAAAAGAGAAAATGTATCAGTTATGCCATGGCCCGCATGCTCCCCGGACCTGAATATTATTGAAAATGTTTGGGGAGTACTCGCACGAGTTGTATATAAGAATGGAAAACAGTACGATAATATTCAACAATTAAAAGAAGCTATTAAGATAAAATGGGGTTATTTGTCGCAAGATACAATTAAAAAGCTATATAAATACTTACCAAATCGGATGCTCGAAGTAGTAGAAAATAAAGGCGGATACACCCATTATTAATTTGCTGTTACTTATTATGTAACTTTCTTTTTTGTGGAAATATATGTATAAATTTTGTAAGTGTGCTAGCGAGGTCAACCTTATTTACAAAGAGGTTTCGTCTCTGTACGTCATAACAATTATGATATTATGTGTTACATACAAAAATTCCAAGTGGTCTTCGAGAAATTAAAGATAGTACGCAAGTGCTATCATTTTGTCTAGGACTGTAGGTTTAACGGTCTCGTTCTGCTCAGGCTCAATAGCAACGTTGCTACAGTGAATTTTGATTACAAGTCCGTGCCAACCTTACGATTTGGAGTCAGTGGAACCATCCACACCACCGCGGTGAGACCCGTCTTGCGTGCTACGTGCAACATTGTATCGGAGAAAGACATTTTCTCAGTCTTCTTGTCACTATCGGTTAGTAGTCATAGGCTTATGACTTATTGACGGATGTGACTCTTAGGTTTCCAGCGTGCCCTGTGCATTTCAAATGCGACGCTCGGCGAGAACCACAGATTTCGTCTAAGAGTCGCCAGAACCGCGCAACTGACTCGTAACGAGAATTCACTGTGTTGCCCGAAGACGATGACGAAGAATAACCGCGGGTCTTACCGGAACTGACAAGGGAACATATTCAAGTTACAAAAGATTCTAACGAAACTTTTTTGAGAGTTCAATAAAGAAAATCTTATATCTCACTCTTTTACCGCACAACGAATCCAAAATCTCTAAATACAGTGAGTTCTCGATATATGTCAACAACACGGGTCTTGCCTGCGTCATGTATCGTCCAGGAGACATACCCGAGTCGTGTTATGTTTACTCTCGAGACGTTTATCGTCCAGGCCTTGGCGACATATATAGAGAAATCACTGTACAGAGGAAAGCCGCTCTTCCTCTGTAACCTGTCCCTTCTTTTTATCTTCTAAGTGGTACACCTGTCCCGACGATACCTGTACGTTGTAATCACATTTTAGCTAAACATCACACAATACTATGTTTATTCTATTTTAATAACCATAAACGCCTTTTTATAGAAACCTTGAAGGAAATCGAAGAAACAACAAACACCTATTAGCCTTTTTTAAAAATGGCAGTAGTAAGTGACTATTGCGCATATGGCCGTCAAAAGTTCTTACCGAGCATCGAAAGTTTTCTCACGTAGCAAGTCTCCAATTTGTTCCGCGGAAAGCAGCGGCTTCATTTAATCGCCTCCGTTTTTATGTCACGATGGATATTGCTTTTTATGCGACATTTAAGTCTTTTTCATTAACTGTGTCGTTTCAATCGAAGGCGGTCGTAATTTACCGCACTCGTAAAAAGCTTATTAAACTTAAATACAATGTGTGCTAGATATTTTTCATCTGCACAGAGGTTATCAAAATTGTATGTCACGACTACTATAGCGTGATTCTATACCTCTGGATCGGTAGAGATCTGTTAAAAAATGCACCGCATAATTGACCTTGGCCAAGGTCAAATTTTTTTTTGCATCTCGTCGCGAGAAACAAAAGGAACCATGGATCTCGAGTCAACCGTTCTCTTACAAAACGACCTTTAACTTTCGTGAACTATTTTATTGCGCATATCTACAGGGTGTCCCGAAATTCTATAAACGTGGAGGGGGTGATTCTGCACGAAAAAATAAGTCCCTCCCATTAATGCTTTAGACATTTGACGTCACAAAAATTATACAATTAAAATGAGGACTTCAATGTGTATTCCGGAATTATTTTCGATTTTTTGAAAGCCTAGAACGACGAAAAAATAAACGACCCGAGTTGCCGACGGAAGATGTAAGAAAAGCAGCACTAAAAAACGTTGTCAATTTGATAAATGCAATTGAAAAATGCTATTTGTTGTCTGTTGGCCACCAGATTTTGCTTGGCGATGTACATGGCAAATTCAGAACCAAGAGTAGTGCAGTGTGGGTAGTGCAGAGTCAGCACATCGGTAACTGCTGTATAATTTCCGTTCACAGCCTTCAGCCACTGACTTAAGATCCATCTTGGTCTTGATCCGACGGGTCCTAAGTCTGTGACTAAACTTGTCACATTTTTTGCTCTGTATTATCGATATTATGAATTCTGACGACAGAAACATGCTTCAAGTTTTTGGCTCTATTTCGCAGAGAATCAAGACAAAATGTAGTTCAATTTGTGAGATAATTTGCAGCGCGCGCTACTCTCGATTTCATCCAGAAAACTCCTACAATGGCATAAAAATGCTTGAACTCCACGGCATGCACATCGTCAATTTTTGGCCTACTTCTAACGCTTATATTACCAAATATCTGCATAATCTCATCAGCTCATGACCAGCGCGCACTAGATTGAACCTTCCTCTTTCCAATGAGCCCTTTTCCAGCGAAAAATATTCTCATATAAGGACGAAAAGTTGAGGCACGTAAAACCATTTTTCGCCTATTTTTGTCGGTAACCTGGTCACTCTACCTTATCGCGAATCTACGGAGTCTTGGCACATTTAAGAACATTTCTTAAGCTATGCTACGAATTTCTAAGTTAACGATATTATACACATTATACCGATCATGTCTAAGAAAGTTTTCTTATCTATCAAGTCAATTACAAAAATTAAACTTCACAGCACATTGGTTAACTATTATCTGCTTTTTCTATACTGTTTGTAAAATTAAATGTATCAGAAAATTTGTAAAATTAAATGTGTGCGTGGAATATGAAACTAAAGACATTAGGGTCACTGCTGTTCCATGCAAGTTTAAATTAATAATTCTTAAACGTGTTCCTAACCGATTTAATCGCAAACTTAATATTCTGCCGTCTCATTTTATTTCTAACACTATGATACAAGGCAAGATTGATTTCAATTTGTTAAGAGTTAACATTGAGCGAACCGTTCGTTTAGAAAATGGAACTCGTTCCTAAATGTACGTTTTATTAAAAAAAAAAAAAGAAAAACAACTCTGTGGTGATTTTTACTGAAATGCTCTGTTTCCGGCAACAATGTTTTTGATTACTTTCGATTTTCAGTATTTCACCCGCGTACCTTGGGGAGAAACTGAAAGCGTGAAATCAGTATAACAAACGAATCGTTTCTTTCGAATTGAAACTCGGTCGCGCGGCGACGACGGTAAGTCATGAAGCGTCGATCTAGAGAAGCGAAGTTACCGAACTTACCTTGAGGAAGGGTCGGCGATGCAGAATAATTCGCAGTCGGATTGGCAACTAAATCGAATTGGGATAATTTCATGTCCTCGGCGATTGCTACTTGTCGCGCGCTGTTCCATTTGTAGATCACGTCCCGCTTCGTGTAACCGACTGCAATCAAGAGAATATTTCTTGCACGGAGCTGTCGCAGAGGAGTCGTGTCGTAAAACAGAACGAATTCGCTCGCGAATAAGCGCTACTTTTCTCCTTTGGCAGAAGGTTACTCAAGGGGGCACTACGTATCTGTTACGGAGCCGAAACCTCTATTTCTCCCTCTCTTTCTTTCTTTTTTTCTCCTCGGAACATGTTCTCACAAAAGAGGGGTAGTTACGTAGCTGTCCCCGAGGTGCAAGAGCTCAATCTTTCCGTCACGATGAACATCATCGATAAACGTTTGCCTACACGGATTTTACCACGAAGGACATTTAACCCTTCAAGGACGACATTAGCACACCATACTGACTCTGGCAAATATTCAAAAACCGAGTACACGTGGTCAAACTGTTAGACACGATACATATTCGCACATTATCATTTACTCTCTAGAATTTGAACACACAGTCCGCAAAATTATCATAGTGTAATTTTTTCGTAATTTTAATTCAGTTTAAAAAGAAAACAAGATCTAATCACAAACGTGTCTGAATAGTTTCAAAATAAAATATTTTCTCTCTTAAGTGATTAATTTAATACAACGTATTTCTGATAAAGGGATGTGCAGAATTTCTAGGGTTTCGGTTAATAAATAATAGTTTATATACACTAGAAAATCAAAATATTAATGATTAGAGTTTCCGAAAAATGTTGTGCTTTCTTGAAAGGGATGATTCCTTAGGTGTTTCGAAGTAACTTTTTCCTCTGCGAAAATGTTCTCCGCGGTTTCGTTTGGGAGTTATTAACGAAAAACAAGGACCAATCAGGGCGCGGCAACAGCGAACGGATTCTGGTTCGGCCAATACGAACGCTACGTTCCGCGCGACCGTCCGCTGTTGCTGCGGTCTGATTGGTCCGTATTTTTCGTTGATAACTCCCAAACGGAGCCGCGGAGAACATTTTCGCAAAGGAGAAAGTTGCTTCAAATGACCTCAGCAATCAGCCGCGTCTTTCTTGAAGGATTCAACCGGGCGTTCTTTGTTTTTGACGCTGGCTACCAATTTGCAACAGTTTTTCTTTGTCACCCTCAGTTTTCGGAATTTAACCCATACGTCTTTTATTTCATTTTATTTAGAAAATGAAGAGTCAGAGTCAAAATCCAAGTAGATATTTTTATCCTCGACAGCACCCGCTATTTTTAGTCCATCAAAGGTATGAAATTTCTTGAAGAACGGGCGCGGGAGAACTTTCTCTGAAATAATTGCAAAACTGTTGATGGTGTACACTTACAGCTTCCAAATTGTAATGGACATCTCTGTGTGTCCATTGGGAAATTTTCAAGGTTCATTGGACATCCTGCCTTGATGGTGAGCCTGAAATCAAACGTCAGCGGAATTATTGCAACCTTCGATCGGTTCAAGTAAAGAACTATAGACAATTGCTTGATTTAATAAATCAGTCAAAATGACTGGTCCTAATATTTTTAATGTACGATTATTCCACGAGAAATTGTTCAACTTTCCTTGGTTATGTACCATTAAAAAAATAGCTAAACATTTGGGTACATAAATTCTTGCTATTTTTACAAAGTAATGTAAAACAGTCAGTTTTATTGCTCAAAATGACTGGCTCCTAATCCTCTTTCGCAATTACTGAAATTATAAAAATGTTGTCGCCAGACGAATGAAACAGTTCTTTATTAAAGACAATAGAAATAGTTGTATGTAGAAATAGACAATAGTTCTTTATTATGACAATAGAAATTGTATAAAGTTAATTCTAACGTTAATAAAAGAATTTGAAAGATTTCAAAGAATAGACAATTTTTTTTTGAACAATAGAAAATCCATTTCAGCAATGTATTTATATAGACTCCTCCTGCTTGAGTTAGGGGTATGAAAATGAAAAGCGCTAAAGCGTTAGAACGAAGAATAATTGTTTAATCGAGACCGTCGACCCCGTGGAAATGTGTTTTCTACATGCATAATTACGGTTCACACTCACGTGGTCGGAATGCTTACCAGCGCAAACATTTCCCGTGTAATTTCGGGCAAATAGCAGCAATTTATTCGTGTTAATAAAAGCAGCAAACACGTCGTTTCAATTTAATTGATCTCTCATTCGGATATCGATTCAGCTGAACAGTCTGCACCCCGAAATCGATCGCGAATTCATTAGGCTCGTCCATTTGCTCGACATGGTTCTCCAACGGAGACGATTGACATCTGCTATCTGTCGACGATGTTCGCCGCGACGCGGTAAGCCTAATGACGGATACGTGCTAAACCCGATCGTCTCGGAAATCATTAAGATATTCGACTCCGCACCTGTTCATCATCGATCGGTACAATTGCGGAGAATTTGCTCGCAGATCGGGTCATTGAAAGCGAGACAATCCGACGTTAAATTACCAAAAGTTAATATGTCTACTACCTACTCCACTTTTATACAAAATTTCCTACACGCTTATTGTCTGCGGATTTTATGCATTTGCGACAAGAATGAGTAGAGTTGCAATTTGAAGCAAAGTGAAGAGATTAAAAATATTTAAGAATATTAATATGTTGGTGTCAGCTTGTTAACATTATTGAAAGAAGAAAGGAATATTTACTTGGCCCCTCTTACTTGCAAATGAAGCAAACAATTTTTATTTTGCATAAAGATTCGCAATCTAGAATTAAAAATCCTCAGTTTATTTGTTAATATTCATAATTAATATTTTCAATTATTGTATTTATTTCTTTCCTAAAAACAATTTATGTAGAACATCTATGGTCCTTCGAAAAAATTTTTTCTTCCCTTTTAATCCAGTGGAATTTAACGAAAAAAGCCAGCTCGGTAACCAATAGGCAGCTCTGTTTATTAAAAAATATGTATAGTTGCACAAAGATCGACGATCTATTTACAATATTTTAACGAAGGGGGAGAATCCGAGCCAAGTGGCGCGGTATAAAGAACAATTGTTCAGACGTTACAGTGGAAACTCCTCGAAGTGATCAGCCTCTGTTCTAATGACCGCTTTGTGCGGCGACTTAAAGTTGCAGAAATCCTCGCCGAGGCTCGCGGGACAATCAAAGATTTCTTCGTAAGATCTCGGAGAAGGTCGATGGATTTTATTTGAATTACTTGTAAACAATCTCGGGGCTCTCTTCTGCAACCGCAAGAGACCTGCTGCATTTCTACGAGCATCACAGCTTTCGTTCATTCAACCTGAAACTTCTCCTATTGTTCGAAAACGCTGCATTCGCGTCTAGAGATCTTTGTTTTCACTTCGTCGATCAGCATCACGGCATTTATAATGATCTACACGCTTCCGTCGTGTCGCCTCGTTTTACTCTATTTTCTGCCTTCGTAAATAAGCAACATGAAGATTAGTACTGACATACAAATGTAGCAATGTTTCCTCTGAACCGTTAAGTGATAAGAGGCTGTTTGTTGGGAAATTACACTGAATTAATTTGAATTAACTGAGTTAATTGTTCTGTTATATATTTACGAAAAGAGGTTACATATGGATTTAAATATGAGCTAGTCATTCTATTTTCCCACGGGGTAGTGGGGATAATACACCCCGCGGTGGTGCGAATAATTCCGCGACGTTTATCATCCAGGTCTCGGCGACATATATAGCGAAATCAGTGTATTTTGTTTCAAGTGAGAAATACTCGCCGTTCTGCATTATTTTCGTTGGTAGAAATGGTTCTATCACCACTTTGTTTCCTTTGTTCTTCAACATCATCTCATGACCAAGCCCACGCCGCTTTATTCAAACATAACCCAACAGTTTATGTTATTTATTTATTTGACTCAATTGTTTTTTCGTACACCGACATGACAATACGAACGACTAAAGTATTAATTATACCTTGTATACTTTAAACTTTGAATGTTATTACACATATTTTCACATTCTTTCCACTTGTCAAATTTTTGCCATGAATTTACAAGGCCACTGTGTGCCAATCCTTGAGACGATCGAGCTTTCGAGATTTTATTATTATTATTAGACAGCACTTGGACTTAAGGAAATGCGAATAACTAAAAATTGAGTTTTTTTCAAATGAAAAACCAGAAAAGACCCTTAAGGTTTGGCCGAGTTGCCTAGCTGTCAGCGAACAATTCAACTTTGGCGAGTTAAGGGACGCGGCGAAACACGACGCGATCCGTGACTATGTAATCGGATCCATCATTCTGACACCCTCGATCGGTCAATTTGCAGCAGGAGAACCGGTCGCACTTACCAGCAGCCATATCGCTGCTCAGATTAACTTCGAAATCCGCTGAACGAGTCGTTTTCACGGCAGAGTCGGATTGCCAGCATTTCTAGCCGCTCGAAAGATTTATCGGTGTATTTTTCGCGAGATAGGATACGAAACGCGTTCAAGCAACTTTCCCCTTTCGGATAAATGTCTGAACATTTTATTGTACGATCGTGATTTTTTTTACTGAACGGTTTCCACTCTATTAAACCCGGGTTTTGTAAGGTCCTATCGCCGGCGGTCACAGGAAAGAAAAACGTCTATTTTCTTAATGAATAGGACATTCTTCCTACAACATATATGTCGAAAAGTTTTAGAACAGGCCACACAAGCTTTTATTATAATTTAGTAGTTCGAATCGTCAGTTACCTGTAAAAACTGTTGAAATAGTTTGGTGCAAAGTTGACCATGACCGACATTCTCAAAGTCAAACATTTTTTTATCGCATCCTATAGCACTCATCGGGAAGAATAATAGTCTTAAAGGAACCTTAAAAAAAAACGATCCTGGACGTATTCCTGGATATTTGAAACGTCACCGGGGCTGAAGAATATGATAAAACGTCCCTTTCTATAGCTTGCTTTCCCGCACGGTGTTTGGAGAGCACTCGCGGTCCTTTAAGAGAAATAGATACAAGTTAATTGCGCCGTTAATTAAATCGGATACCACGCCGCAAAGGTTTAATTAAATAGCCTTTAGGTAGGTTTCGCAGACTTCTTTCCGCGGACGGGAGGATATTCGATTTTGTTTCAGTGTGCATCAGCTGGAAGTGTATCACGCGAAACGGAAGTAATCCATCGGCAAAATTTATATCCCATCGAATAAGATATCGGATCCCATCGTATTAAGACTAAATCGAGATAGGAGCTCGAAGCTAATGTCTACTTCGAAGCCGCGTCAGGTCTAATATACTGCGATCACATTCTTGGCTTTCGTTCTGAAACGTAAGCAGTTTAGTTAGGATTATCTTCCGCGCATTATGTCAGACCTTCAGTTGTTTGTGGACGGTGTTTGGAATCTATTCGACAACGACATCGGTTCGGATCTAATTCCTCCCCAGCAACATATTTCTGCAATTTTATGTCCTCATCCAAAGCTGTCTTTCTTGCAATTAAATATAGCCTGTATAACTAACTCGGCAAAACCCTGCTCAACAGCGATAAATTCAGCAAAATATTAAATGTCAAATGCAACAAAATTCGATTATTCGTTGTTCTGTCCAGTGAAATACAAGTAATTGTGGCAAATAATCTTTTTACTGAAGCAGACATTTTGTGTAATTCGTACTAAAAAACAAATATATTAATGTTTATATTAATATTTTCTTTATACATGACCAATTTTACTATTGCGTTTATCATTAATTGAAATATTGTCCATATTGTAAATATGAACAGTTACAACGATAGACAGTTGAGTTGTATGATTGCATAATTTTTACAAGTGGTAGTAGTTGCATAAAAGAGTATGCAAACTATAAGAAGATAAATGTAATTGTGACAAAGAATTTTTTTACTCAAGCAGACATTTTGTGTAATTAGTACTACCCCTGGTGGGTGTGCATCATAGAAAAAAAAACAAATACATTAATGTTTATATTAATATTTTACTATTGCGTTTATCATTAAATGAAATATTGTCCATATTGTAAATATGAACAGTTACAACGATAGACAGTTGAGTGGTATGATTGAATAATTTTTGCAAGTGGTAGTAGTTGCACAAAAGAGTATGCAAACTATAAGAACTATGTATGAATCAATGTTTGACTGTATCAAACCTTTGGCAGAGAGCTTGTGTGTGTGTGCTACTTCCGTGAAATATCGTTAAGAAGTTCACATTTAAGCACACATCCGAAGACTAATTATTAGTTTTAACGACAATAGCAACTCTGTCGCGGTGTGTAACGAAAGTTTCAAATAATATGACTTGCCCAAGCAAAGTTATAACACGAGGCTCGCGGCGAATGGCGGAAGTATTCGAACGACAGGATTCCAGAGATTCCGGGGAAACGACTGTTATTTTAGCGTGATCTTCCCATTAATGGCGACGAAAGGTGTTCTAAACGATCTCTAAAATAATCTCTATCCCCGAGGGTATTGATTCTTCCAGTTCCGTTGTCTAAAATTATTTTATAGCCAGAGCAGAGTCTGCTTGTCCTCTTCAATCTACCTAACCATAAGTAAAACGAATATCGTTTCATACTTTGCAAGATGGTGTACCGAGGTATAATAATAATTGCCGGATATTTATGGAAAATAAAAATTTCTGCGTCGATAGCAAGACAACACAGGAGCTAAACGTGAACTAAACACTGAATTTATATTTTTATTTTTATTATCGATACTTAAAGTCTTTTGAACTTTTCACTGCTTTAAATAGCAAGATGGCACAGGGGCTGAACGTGAATTTATATTTTTATTATTATATACTTTATATTTTTATTTTTATTATCGATACTTTCAAAGTCTTTTGAACTTTTCACTACTTCGAGTTGCACCTACACATTTTTGTCATGATTGCGTGAAATCCGGAGTCTAATAATTAGAATCATTAATCTTCCATAGGTTATAGAAAACGAGGCTCGTATTTTGGTTAGCATAAAGAAAAGAGAAATCTATAAAATAAAATTCGAATTAATTGTGAAATGTCCTAATAGCTTCGAAGGAAAAATGACGGTGCCTCGTGGTTAGGTTCCCCGTGAGGATTTTGAAGGAAGTTTTGGAGTTAAGTTCAAAACTAGGGAGAAATAGTGCGAAATGTCGGACGCTGCCGCGCGGATTGGCCGGGCCACGCGAAAACACAGAAACCGCGAGGAGGCCGACAAAGAAAATGCCGTTCTTTCCTCACGCCCTGGTGAACAAGGTGTTCCGGCGCTTTTGATGTTCCAACAAGCCCTTTCCAACTTCGAAAACGTTTCCGGGTTCCGGCGTGGCAATTAAGGCGAAAGTTCGCCGCTATAAACGTCGTTTAATCTTCCGACAGACGGCGCGAGATACGTTTGTAACCGGCACCAGATTCGCCCGGCGAACTTTCGGGACGACGACGCTGACAGTAAGCAGTTATCGTCGAACAATCATAATTATTCGACTGCGAATCTCTACGTAAACTCCTCGATTCATTTTGAAAAAGTCAGAGCAGCAGAAACACATCTACAGTATTTTCTCGATATTTGTCGCGAATACTTGGCTGATAAAAGTCGCGGAACTATCCCCACTACCGCGGGGTATACAGGGGCACGAAGATCGAGAGGCCTCGGACGCCGAGGAGTGTAAACATAATTCGAGAAGACATATATCGAGAATTCATTGTACCGATATATTGATATTGATATATTTCATTTACATTGTATATAATTTGTTAGTTAAATCTGAAGTATTTGTTGAATTCTGCTTTAATTGTTTTAGTCCGCTCTTTCTAGAATTATACGAGGGTAAAGTTCACTGAAAAGTCGGAAGGAAAACATTATAGAACCGTTAAATGTCAGCATTCTATGACATAGGTCAGGATGGTTTTTGAATTAGTAAATTTCTTTTGTGAAAGATAAGAAAGAAGTATAATTCGTTGAAACTGCAAACATGTTCACGTGGATCAAAGAATAATAATATCTCTTGGACGATATATGTCGCTGGCAAGACCCATGTTGTCGACATATATCGAGAAAACACTGTACTTCGTCAGCTAGAAGATTCCCACAGACGAAAATACGGTAATAATTCTATTTACTATTTATTGACAAAAGGGATGCTTGGCACAATTTTTCAGGAAATGCTGCCACAATATTAGTAATATATTTATGCATTTTGTAAACAATATTTCTCTGTGAATATATTTTTCAACGTTCAGCCGAACAAAATCCTCTCGAACAAAATGGTAACCGATCCGTGACAGAAGATCAGCCACCGGCGCGTCGCTTCGGCTTAACAAACGAAATAGAGAAAAAGATCAGCATCTATGTCGAGTAGATCGAATATGTTCCGAATAATACGTGGTGTGTTTCGCGTATGGAGCAGAGCGCGGGGCGGAAATAATTTTCATCGTTCATCAGAATGGATTTCATTGTTGACCGTACGCGCGGCTGAAGAGGAGCGTGACGTTTGAATCGTGCTGCAACACGTCGAGAATTATTCGTTTACCGATGCCTCTGAAAAGGGGTGAGACAGTGAAAAAAATTGCGGCGAGACGCGTGCTGCGTCTCTTGTCTTTTTTTTTTGCAGTTTGAAATTGCATATCGAACAGAACGCCTCGCCTTTCGCTGTTATCTGTCGATTGTTGGCTCGTTCGTCGATCCTTTAACACGAGGTTCGGTCAAACATAAATGAGATTGTTTTAATCATTTTTTATTGGATCGATAGATTTGCCAATGATAAGTCAAAAATTATTTTTCGATGTAAGTAACACCGGTAAAGATTTTTGAAGTTTTCTGTTTGATTAATTTTTAGCTTTATTTTACATTTTGTGCATTTATTTAAAACAGTGAAGTCGTTAGAAGAATTGAAGAACATCATTAGTAGACTGCGGATTTTATGCATTTATGACAAAAATGAGTAGGTGTAATTTAGAACAGTAACAACATTAGAAGAATTTAGAGATACTGTTATATTATTTTCAATCAATTAAACATAATCAAAAAGAAGTTAAATTTTTATTTTACCCCAGTTTGGTGCAATTCAGATAGAAAGTTTTTATTTTGTATAAAGATCCGCACTCTGATCATTAGGTAAATGAAAATGATTGAATGTGTGTTCCATGAATTTATGCTTAACCAAGAAATCACGTAAAATATTATAGATTTCCATTAAATTGTTAACATAAATTCTTTCGTCGTAGGTGGACCAGACAGCGCGATTTTTATTTCCGTATTGCGTGCAACTAATTCAGAATGTAACGGGGTTAACGTCCATCTCTTCAGTCACAAATCAACTCGTATTAGGAAGCAAGACAAGCGCATATTTAAGGGTGAAGTGGAGAGTCGAGCATATCTACCCAACCCACCGGATATATCAGCTGGATCGTTTGAAATTGAATCTGACCGCAGGTCCTCGTCCATACACGGAACATTGTAATTAATTGCAAAATTTTAGAGCAGATATTGCGAATAAATTTTTACTGATCTCCAAATATTGGCAGGGGAATGCGAGAGTTACGCGACGGGAACATTTTTCGTTTTTCGCTTCCGCTACTGCGAGCCTGTAATCACAATATTATAAATATAACATTACAAATAATTTCCATTTGCAAGCGAAATATCCAGGCATAGTCGATACTTGTTTATTGGTTTTAACACTAGGTATACCCGTCAAAATGGCGGGTAAAATTATTATCAAGATTCTAAGACTGCATACAGGAGAAATTATTTAGAAAATTTATTTCTTTGGATATATATTATTTTATTGCTAAAAATGTGGTTAGCACGTTCTTGTTATTTTTATAAGGTAATGCAAAATAGTCACTTTTAGTGCTCCGTAAGCCTAGAGTTAATATCATTACTAGACTGCGGATCTTTATGCAAAATAAAAAATATTTGCATTGATTGCAGGACACAGGAGCGACATAAAAATTCCTTTCTTCCTTCAATTATTTTATTAAGCTAAAACCAATACGCTGGTCCCCTTAAATCTTTTTAATATGTTCACTGCTTTAAATTGTGCTTACCCATTTTTGTCATAAATGCATAAAATCCGCATTACTGTACTGCGGATGTTTATGCATTTGTGGCATGTGAAAATGTTTGAAACGCAAGAAATCATTGACATTACCAAAAATTAATAACATTTTAGTCTAGTTTTTTTTTGCTTAATTTTGCAATCTGGCAAACAAGTTTTTCTCTCATGTTTAAAGAATAATGTATCAAATTAGGAAATTGCATAAAGATCCGCAGTCCAATCATTATGAAGGTCTCTATAAAGGTTTTAAATACCAATATGGAAGTTGATTTGTGTTTATTATTACCAGCGCACTATGCGCACGTCGCACAGTGGGGTATTTGGCCCGAAAAGCCGGAAAAAATTATTTAAACGTTATATATAGGCTCAATGCCATAATGTAGTAGGTCGTTGAATTCGTCTTAACAACAGCTATAACATTATGAAATCAAGAATATATCTTAACAGTTAAAAAATTAAATTGATCCTCATTTTTTATAAAAAAAAATTTTTTCCGAAATTTTATGTATTGAAATTTGTAGACATCTAAATACTGTTAATCTTTTGTTCGAACCCTTTTTTCCTCAGATTATCGGAAACCCTTGAAAAAACGTGGCGATTGGGAAGTACGTGCACCGAAAAGCTGGAAAAAGAATTTTTACACGTAAATTATGTTAAAATGATGTAAATTATTATTTTAATACAAAATATGTAGATCATGAAATGTTTTAATAAGTAGATATGTATTTTAAGAATATTTTTAAATTATTACCATTAATTACGGCGTATAGGCGTACGTAAAACACTTCTAAACGCTAATACTAAATTAGCTATAAAATGTCAATCCTGACAAATCCGAAACCACACATTATTAGCTTGGAATCACAAATCTCTACCGAATATAATGAGACCAAAAAGACCAACGGGACTCACTCAGAACCATAATAAAATCGTCAATGAAATCTTATAATTGTAAAAATAATTTCTGAATTATTGATCATATACAAATATTAATAACTTTATAAATAAGTATAATAAAAAAATGAAAACAGTCTGAAAGTGTAGTCCATACTTACCTAAAAGATATTCATAATGCAAAAAATTACACAGCTTTTTCAAAGCATGTAAAGATCACTCATAAATGATATGTTATAGCATGATTGGAAAGGCAATACTAGTCATAGAATCTCTTGACTTTCGATTAAGTTTAGATGAATGAAAAAAAATGTAGTACATTGTTCTCCACACATTCAACAACTTCGAGCAATAAAAAAATTGCTGTTTACGTTAAATCTTTGAAATTGACTTTTTGCCGGCTTTTCGGGCCAAATACCCCACTGTGCGTCGCGTCGACACGATCAGATCTACTGGCGCAGTTGACTGGTTTGATCGAATATTTTCTGCCAGGTAGTGCTTTACGACGGAAGACAAACAGACAGGGATTACAGGCAGAGGGAGACGATTATTAAAGTGGGATAATACTTCGGATCTGTTCAAACAGTTCGCCGAAGGTTTGCCTAATGGCGGGCCCGCTCAGACGTGTAGACCGGCTGCGGCAATCGCGGATTGAATCGGCCGAGCGCTGATTTGCTTGATTAAATGCCGTTGTAAGTTCAGGTAACCTGAATAATCGTCAGAATAAACATCGCGGGGCATGTCGGACGAACGGAGATATTGGAAGCAGTCTGCTGGCACGGTGAATCTTCGACGAGGCCCCGTTGTGCTCGCACGGCCGAGGGAAACGTTGCAGTAACCCCGGCATTTTGAGATCCTCGATTCCGTCCAAGAGGGTATAAATCATCTCGAGCGTGAAGTGTACACATGCTCCGCGTTACGAAGCTCCTTCACATTTGCCAACCTCCTTCTGGATAGCCGGAGCACGTTCACAGGCTCCCAGGGTTTCTACCTCGGCCGAGCTATTTGCGAACTTGTTCCCCCGGCTCAAAGGAAAATTTCTAACCATCGCCTACTTTTTGGGAATCGCGGCGCGAACCACGCCATTTACCTCGACGCATCCCCATCAACCGTACTTTCACCGGTAGACATTTTCTGGCCGGTTCGGCGAATCGTCGAACACACGCCGGAAGCTTTGTTTGCGCACGCTAATGCCTCAAAGCTTCCGGTTCGCGCGTTCGAGACTGCCGCTTGAACCCTTTCGTTGCTAAACACTTTTCATTGTGTTGCGCGGATCGTTTTTATTTTGAACGTGGTCACGGCCTGTTTATATCTTGAGATTTTTAAGTTTATATCTTGACATAACCGAGCCGTGTTACGTTTACACTCCTCGGCGTTTGGGGGCTCCCGAGCTTGGGCCTGCAGTGGGGATAATTCCGCGACGTTTATCATTCCGGCCTTGGCGACATATACAGGTTGTTCATTTGAAAACTTTCCAGCCGGATATCTCGAAAAGTATGAAAGATATTTAAAAAGTGTAAAACACGTGTCCAAGGATTTCGAGGGTGGTAGTATCAGTTTTTTATTTGGGTGGCGTTTTCAAGGTCATTTGAAGGTCAATTTTGTTTTTTCAAATGGAAACCTATATTTTTTATTATGGGACCTTATTGTACGTAAAAAGACCAGCAATTTTCGTAGGATACTTTTTCTTTATCCGCGCACTAGTTTCGGAGATATTTAAAGCGAAGTGGAGCGAGACACATTATTGTGTAAAATTCTTTGACGCGAATCGTTGATGTTTTCCAGTTGTACTAGCACGTACCGTTTGAAAACAAACTTGTCTTCTATTGATCTCTTGTTTATGTTGTCTGTCTTTCAATATAAGATTGTACTATTTAGTCAAGTGTGAATCGTCGTAATAAGAGATACTATATCGTGGTACAATTAGTTGTGTAAAATGGTGTATTCTTTAGAAGAACGAGTAGAAATCATTTTTATTTATGGGGCTAATGAGTGTGCTCGTCGAACTGCTGCTACGTTGAATGGGAGACATCCTGATACACATATTTCTCATACGTACGGGTTCAATTAGTCGCAAAGTTTAAGGAAACAGGATCGGTGACAAATTGAAAAAGGAACCAGCCAAAATTCATAAAAGAAGCTGGTCAAATCGAAATTATAGGACAGTTTACTGTGAATCCTGCTAGTTCAATTCGACAAGTTTCAATGGTAACTGGTGTATCAGTGGGATCTGTGCACAAATTATTTAAACATAACAAGATTCATCCTTATAAAATGCAGTTGCATCAAAAGTTATTGGAAGATGACTTTGACAGGCGGATTGAGTTTTGTGAGGAATTAACAAATATGATGAACGTCACTCCTAATCTAATTAAAAACATTTGTTTTAGCGACGAATGCACTCTTTTCTTAAACGATGCTGTAAATCGTCATAACTGTCGTTATTCGAGTGACGAAAATCCACATTTTATTAGAGAAAGTAGTACTCAATGGCAGGAAAAAATAAATGTTTGGGCATGCATTTTGGGAAACACTATTATAGGTGCTCCGTTCTTCCGAGAGAATTTGAATGGCAATCTGTATTTAAATTTATTGAACGACACCATTGATCCACTTATAACAGAAAGTCTTCAAAACCAAAGAGATGAAAACGGCAATTTTTTGTTAAATGAAGAACTTTTGTACTTCCAACGTGATGGTGCTCCCCCGCATTACACTTTAGCAGTTCGCCAGTGGTTAAACAATCGATTCCCACTGAGATGGATCGGTAGAAGAGGTATTATTGAGTGGCCACCAAGATCACCAGATCTAATTCCAGTCGATTTCTTTTTGTGGGGACACTTAAAGTCTGTTGTTTATAAAACACAACCAGAAAGTGTAAACGATTTGCGTCGCAGAATTTTACAGAAGTGTAAAGCTATTCCAACAGATACCTTCAAAAATGTTCGTTCAGAATTTGAGAATGGTCTGTATTATTGCTTAGAAAACAACGGAGAACATTTTGAAAATTTGTTATAGTTACAAAAAAATTGCAAACTTTCTCGCAGTATAAGTATCAGTCGCTCTACTTCTCTTTAAATGTCTCCGAAACTAGTGCGCGGATAAAAAAAAAACTATACTACGAAAATTGCTGGTCTTTTTACGTACAATAAGATCCCATAATAAAAAATATAGGTTTCCATTTGAAAAAAGAAAGTTGACCTTCAAATGACCTTGAAAACACCACCCAAATAAAAACCTGATACTGTCCTCCTCTTTCCTCCTCGAAATCCTTGGACACGTGTTTTACACTTTTTTAATATCTTTCATGATACTTTTCGAGGCATTCGGCTAGAAAGTTTTCAAATGAACACCCTGTATAGAGAAATCACTGTACCTTATATGGCCGGTGGTTCTTCCAACTGAAGCATACAATTTTTATTTTACACAAAGATTCGCACAGTCGGTTTATCACATTGTTAAAATTGTGGTCGTATTATGAACCATGTGTTGGCAGGAGACTTTTGCCGTCGCCGTGAAGGTTTTACAGAATTCCCGGATTGGAGGAAAGAGGGACTTTAAATCCGGCGCGGTGGAAGTTTTGCATTTCAAAAAGAAATTAATTGTAACAACGTAGATATTGTTCGAGCACTTTCGTCGGCCATTGTCCACGGGCACGGTGGTATCAACGATGCATATTATCGGAACAAAGAAATGTTGATGAAACCGCGGGACACTCGTGCACGAACGGCTGTACATCGGCTCGTAAAGCGGGGAGAGCTTTGTTGGGTCGCGTTTATTATGACGTATTCTTTGGCAGGTCTCTCGCGGGCCGGTCTCACTCTCGTTTGCATGAAAATAACGAACCCGATTAGCATACAGACACGATGAAATCCTAAAACTACTTCGGCCCGGGGAACGGCTCGGATCACGTAGGTTTCCCCTGTACCACGTAGGCAGAATCCAAAATCATGGATTTTCCGGGGCGAATTCTCCGGGCCGCTGGATCCCGGAGTACGCAGCAGATTATCTGTGACGGATAGCACCGCGTTTTAGGTCTATTCCGTCTGGAAATGAGCGGATAGTACCCTACCACCAAGGGTACATCCGACTACTTACCCGGCCACCCGTGAAATCGTGCCGTGATTTCACGAGCTCGTCGCGCGAACGATCAAAATCCTGCAGGTGTTTCTACCACGATGTTCCTACGCAGACCATAATACTGGGGATTACTTTTTATATATCCTCGGAATATTTTATGCGATTATAAAACCTCGATCGTTTATCGTGATTCATACTTCACGCGACAGTCGTTTTGTGTACGGTTTTGTGTACGTAATGCCTCGATCGATGTACGTGAAACATTTATCCCGATCGAGAGAAGCTCGATATTAGTTTTAATTGTTTTCCAAGGAAACGTTTACCGACATATTCGTTACATTTTCCTGATTAAAACGAGACCAAACACGACACAATTCGGATCATATTTGCTTGTTTGATTCACAATACAGGAGAACCTCGACTATCCGAACTGATGTCACCTGATTTCTCCATTACTCGAATATGTGTTTCGTACGTAAATTAATTTTTAGATTGAACTTATCTAGCACTGTAGTTACACCTGTGTTCCACAGATTAGTACGGATAATCTAGAGATTTTACTGTGTCGTGAATTAAACAATTAAGTACGATTGCAAATTGTGTCGTTTTTGGTGTCGTTCCAGTCAGAAAAGTTTAGCAAATATATCGTTGAAAGTTTCATAATGAAATAATTGAACGTAAAACAGTTTTGTCACTACCCTTTTCTACGTTCGACGCTGGTGGTTATAAGTCAAAGGTCATTTATAAAATAGAAAATAGAAATTGTACTTCTTATAAATTTATTGAGACGTTATTTTTACCATTTACTGTTGAAAGGGATATTTAGAAAATAGAAAATGGGAATTGTACCTTTTATAAGTTTGCTAGTGGAGAACTCTGATTATATTAAAATTTGGACTACGCGTATTACGGATACATTTAGAAACCGGTAAAATAAAACGTGAAATAAACATTCCCTCCTACGAAGTCCGAGTCATTACTTTGGGCTGCACCTGGCATCGGTCCCAAGTGTTTGAGTTTTAATATTCTTAATGATATGCATGCTCGCGGAGAGTCTGCGCTGCCGCCATGCGTTCGTATGCCAATCAATTTGATAATGTTTTTGTGGTACGCGATACTAGTCGCGCGATCGATAAAAGACACGAAATCATTCATTTCGTATCGCTAAGCGATGCACTTCGCTAACAAACTTTGTTTTAAGTAGGTCATCTCAAAAGTTTCGAGGATCGAAGGATCGAGAGGCTCCCCTCGCAAAACTATTTATTTAATTTCCTCGAGGAATGTGTCTGTCGGCGCACGAGGTCACGATCTTCCGCTTTTCGATATTTTCACGGAAGGTGAAAACTGAATTATCTTTACTTAAATGGAAGTCGAATATAATATTCGGAGAAATTATTTATAGCGAAAGTATAGAAAGTATAGTATATAAATTCGCGGTCAGTTGTGTTAATGCAATTCTTTGAACACCACAACGATTTATGTCTTCAAAATAAAGTACATAAAAATCTTAAATATCGAAGCTCTAAAATTATTTATATGTTTTGATAGTCTACACAAGGGTTGGAACATATTTACGAAAAAAAGCCCTTTTTTAACATCTTTCTATTTCCGAGCTTTTCCAAATTCCTCTCTTTGACAACATTCTTCCCTTGTACACAAAAATCTGAAACGCCAAAGCTTTGAAATTATTTATACACTTTGGTCGTGTCCTGCTTGGAACATTATATTTGCTAAAAGAAGACTTTGTTTTATCAACGTTCTTCTATTTCTGAGTATTTTAAAAATCCTCTGATAACGTTCTTTTCTTATATCTGTACTTCTTAATCACAATTTTTTACGGATTAATTTATAAATATTAGACTAAGAGAAATCACGTTAGTTTGTTAGGAGTTCTGCAATACGTTTAGGATTATTCCGTAAAAGTCAAGTTACATTCTTTGCGGTCTATTTATGGTCATTTTTACGCAGCTAACACGGGTAATACCGAAAAACACTCGTAACGTTTCATAAAAACGTAACGGAGACAGGTTTGTAAACATTTTTCCCCGATAAACGGACAGACGGGTTCTCGGTCGAGCTGACGAAGTCAAAGTTTACAGCTAAAAGATGGTCGACCCATTTATGCACCGATGCTGCTATATGGACGCGTATCTGCATGTGCGGAGCAGGCAAGGTCGATTCATGTGTGATCAGGAATGTGTTAAATCCATAAAAAAGCGTAATAAACTTCCACGCTCGTCGTTTTATTACGGATGCAGAGTCGAGTACAGTGATTTCTCTATACAGGGTGAGTCACCAAACGTTAGCACCTCAAATATCTTTGTTGTTTCTAAAGATACGTAAAATATGGTAAGGACAAAGTTGAATGGTACAATGGGGCTGACACGATGCAAAAAAAATTTTGTTTTTATGTCATTTTTTTGGAGATATCAAGGTCACCTTGACTTTTTTAAATGGAACCACCCTTTTTTAAACACCTACAACGATAGTCCCTTTCATTAGGAATTCAGTGACTATAATTAGTCCAAGGTCATTCAAGGTCTAGGACAGAAAAAACGTATAAAACTAAAATATGGAAGCAGAATATCTGTATTTTATAAATGTTCGAAATGATGGCCGTCTGCGTCGATACATTGTTGTAAACGAGCTCCGAAGGAATGTTGAACTCTGATAAGTGTATCCGACGTGATATTCGTACATGCTGTGATGATACGCTGACGCATATCTTCAACTGTTGTTGGAGCATCCGTGTACACGGTCTCTTTTAGCAGACCCCATAAAAAGAAATCCAGTGGATTTAAATCAGGCGAACGTGCTGGCCATGAAACTGTTCCGCCTCGTCCAATCCATCGGTTTGGATATCGAGAATCCAACGTTTCTCTTGCTACTCGTGCATAATGAGCAGGACAACCGTCATGTTGGTACCACATATCGTAGCGATTTTGTAAAGCGACATCTTCTAACAAAATTGGCAGATCTTCTTGCAAAAATTGAGCGTATTTCTGTCCCGTCATCATTCCGTTAACGAAATATGGTCCAATTACTTTGTCGTTCAAAATACCACACCACACGTTTACGCTCCATTGTCTTTGATGACCAATTTCTCGCAGCCAGTGCGGATTATCCACAGACCAATAATGGGCGTTCCGTAGATTAATTGAGCCATGATTAGTAAATGTTGCTTCGTCCGTAAACAAGACATTAGAAAAAAATTAATGATTTTGAAGCAATCCCCATTGACAAAAGTTAATTCTATTTTGAAAATCATTACCGTGCAATTCTTGATGGAGCGATATGTGGAACGGATGAAATTTATGTCGGGCCAGAATTCGTATTACGCTACTTTGACTTATGCCTGCTTCCCGGGCAATTTTTCTCGTACTCGCGTGAGGATTGACAGCTATAGCTGCTAAAATATTAATTTCATTGTCTTCATTAGTCGTGGGATTCTTCCGTTTGTACTGTCTTGCATGTACACTTCCAGTACTTCGAAACAACCTGTACGTATTAGTGAAAGTATGTCTAGAAGGAGTGTTTCGCTCGGGGTACCTTTCTTCATAAAGTAGTCGGGCATGCACTGCATTTTTTCTACATTCACAGTAAATCGTGATCATATCACACTTTTCAGTCATCGAATATAACATAGCGGAATCGCGTTTGGAAACATACTGATAGTAAATAAGAATGCTGAATAACATTGAAGGACCTTAGTATGTTTACTTTAACTACGACCATAGTATGTTTACTATTTCCTACAAGTCTCAACCGTGATAAACGTATTCTGCTTCCATATTTTAGTTTTATACGTTTTTTCTGTCCTTGACCTTGAATGACCTTGGACTAATTATAGTCACTGAATTCCTAATGAAAGGGACTATCATTGTAGGTGTTTAAAAAAGGGTGGTTCCATTTAAAAAAGTGAAGGTGACCTTGATATCTCCAAAAAAATGACATAAGAACAAAATTTTTTTTGCATCGTGTCAGCCCCATTGTACTATTCAACTTTCTCCTTACCATATTTTACGTATCTTTAGAAACAACAAAGATATTTGAAGTGCTAACGTTTGGTGACTCACCCTGTATATGTCGCTGAGGCCTGGATGAAAACGTCGTGGAAATATTCCCACCATCACGGAGCACCATGAGAGGTTCCTTGAACGATACACGACGCTGGCAGGACCCGTGTTGTTGACATATATCGAGAATTAAATAATATTAAATTAAAGAATTAAATGCTATTTTTTGTTATAGGTTTCTTATAGGTAACTTTTTGCTTGCAACAGTAGTTCTTCTATAATATGATATGCGATTCAATAATGAAACGCATTCAATCGTTTCTCACAGTAACGTCTTTAAAATTCTAATAACTGTAAAATAAAAAACCAGTCATCTAACTAATAGGTAGACTGCGGATCTTTGCGCAAAATAAAAATTGTCTAACTCAATTGTAAGAATCAGGAATTAAATAAAAATATAATTTCTCTTTTAATAACTTCAACTATTCGAAAATAGTGTGATCGTGTATGTTTAATTCTACTAATATCTTCACAGTTTTGTAAATCTCTTATTCATTTATACCGGAAACGCATAAAATCCGCGGTCTAATGATAGCGTCGAACCGTTGGTGTGCAAAATTTTAAAGAAATGTTTGCTTTCCGTTTTCGACTAATTTCGACCACGAAGAAGCACACTTTAAAATGTACGTAAAAGCGTTTACAATGAACACAGATTCACCGCTATTTATTTAATGGTGGCGTAGAGAGGGGCTTAATCGCACGGCCCTCTGTTCTAAGATTTCACCGAGAGGAAAAATACTTAACTATGTTGAATCTCTGCAAAGTAAGTAGAAGCTGGTTGGATCAATATTTGCGGAGGGCTGTAGTAGCAGCTAATAAAGTGCCGTGTAAATAGTGCGACGTGATCGACATTTAATAGTTACCAATCGGCCACGAGACCGTGCGGGGAGAGTTTCCACAGAAATTCGATTTTCACGATCGGACCGAGAGCGCTGGTGCGATTACTCGTTTCATGAATGTCCACGAGGAAAGCCATAATGCCGGAGATCATTTTAAATCGATCGTTCTGCGACGCGATTGTATAAATAACCGAATTGACAACATCATAACAACATTGGACACGAACGCTAATTTTGCAGTTCTACTTTCACGAAAACTATACGATAACGTGATAAATAAATTGTTTAATAAACACTCGGTATACGGTATCTTTTGCGGTGGTAAGTGTACAGTATTTTTACCCGATTCTTTGTACATTTACTATACATTTACTACCACACAAAATACATGTATACGGTGAGTTCTCGATACATGTCAACAACACGGGTCTTGCCAGCGACATATAACGTCCAGGAGATATTATTATTCTTTGATCCACGCGAACATGTTTACAGCGTCAGAGGCGTCTCGATCTTCGAGGGCCCTCGCGGGATATACTCCACGGTAGTGGGAATAATTCCGCGACGTTTATCGTCTAGGCCTTGGCGACATATATAGAGAAATCACTGTACAGCTTTTTCACTCGCGCAATTTTTTGATCGTGTTATACTGGAGACTATAGTAATGCAAAATCTACATTCTTGTTTAACTCTCTGTTTGATAATTTAGCTAGACAAGTTTATAAGTACATATATTTAAAATAATAATTTCACTTTTGAAAGTCATTATGTCTCCGAGAAAAACAATTTGTCGCGTATCTTTCACTTAAGTTTAACGATTAACTTATAATTTAGTTTGTCTTTGTCTTTGTTTTAGTTAGCCTGGTTGCGATGAAACTTTTACCAAAAAATAATCTGCAGTATGCAAATAACTTTCATTTGTAATCATTTTCGGAACCCCCACTTTGAGGGGTAATTTCACCCTCTGAATCTGTTTATACCCGGGTAAAAAAAAATACGTGTGAAATATTTTTGGCGAAATTATAAGTTTACACGATTTCGCTAGAATCGGTGACTGACAATTGGGTCGTATTTAATGCTTCTGTTTGCCGAGTCTGCAGTGAACGTGTTAAATGGTTCGCCCTCTATTTTTCCGGCACGGGCAGGTCGAACGAGTAATGCGAGTTTTTGAACTGGCAGGCGGCGTTCGGGTTTCAAGAATCTGCGGCGAACTGGCTTGAAACGGTTTCACTATTTCATTCAACGGCACAAAGAGTATCCATTCGATAGAGTAGGTGCTCCTGTCGCTGGTGGGTCGCGGAATATGACGGGTAAGTTCCTCGGGGTTGGCCGGGCGAAAGGTTCGACGATTCGGCCATTTCGAATTGTCCGACAAGACAAATAGAAATACACGGGGAGCAGAGGCTCGAGCGATGTACGTTTCCCCTTTGTTAAGCCATTCCCTTTCTCTTGACCTAGTCTACTGGATCGGCTCTATTGTGCGCGCCAGAATTAACCCTTGAGCTCAAGGTGGCTCCTATACACGTGCACACCGGTACACCTCGCTCCGTGGTCTTGTTAAGAATCACGTGTCCGACACGAATCGTTCTTCAAAAAGTGTATCCCGCCTGAGAACTATAGGCGCATCGCGAGCCTCCCGAGGTTGAAACCTTCGAAACTTTTGGCTCGGCCAGAAAGTTCGCCACGATTTTTAACGAAAATTCGAAGGCAGCACATTTAAATGTTCGACATGCGCTTATTCAATTTATATAAGCGCCATTTTGTAACTCGAAGATACCAGAACTTCTCAGGGTTTTCAGCGAAAAACTTTTCAATGTGATTTCTTATGGACCAGTATTTTGGGGTGGCTCGTCTCGCTCACCCCCCGGAATCTTTTTCGCGGAACATTATTAGAAATAATCCATTTTTCATCACCCGTCACTATTTGCTTTACAGAGTGTACTCGATTTATGTCCAAAACACGCGTCTAGCCACGGACATGTATCGGCCAGCGAAAGTAAAAGTTTGAGAATAGAATTTATAAGATATAAAAATAATTGTAATATGATAACAATAAACTGTAAAAACTTCAACACAATTCAACTACCCACAATAGGCGATCTTTGGCATCTTTTTGCCCAAAGACAGTCCGGTTTCGTAACGCTGCGGAGCAGCAAATTTTCTTTTAAAATCCTCGTTAATACGGAAACATAAAAGCTTTTTAGGAGACAATGAAAGTCAGCATAATGAGGTAGCACAGATTAATTCGGTCACTTATTTAATTATTCATCCTCCAGCGATTATGAACTTTTCATTTTCTTCGCGAGCTGGTTGCTATAGGTATACAGACCATTACTTTGCATCGCGGTGACAATCAGGTGTCATGCTTCCGGTGAAATAGGTATGAATAATGTCTCCTTTCATGACCTTATATATGAAGAACCTGATGGGCTTCGATTTGTAACCACGGATTACAGAAATTAATAAAAAACATCTGATGATTTCTGATTATGTTCTCAGTATAATTACTTTCACTTTCAGTTGCAGTCGTGCTTAAAACAATAGCATGCTAATAATTCATATATTAAAATGGAGTACTTGATTTACAGTCTTTTGTAAATTATAATTAGTAGATTGCGGATCTTTATGCAAAATAGAAATTGTCTACATCGATTAACAGGGTCCAAGTAAAAATGTATTTCTTCTCTCAATAATTTTAGTTTGTTGAGAATAACATATTATTTATTTTTCAATTTATTAATTTTTGTCACAAGTGCATAAAACGCACAGTCTAGTAATTACATAGAGACTTCATAGGTACATTTTAAGAAAATTCTAACTAACAGGTATTTCGTTTCTAATAATTACGGTTTGGCTAACTGTAAAGTTCTATTGTTCTCTGGATTTGGCTGTTGTTTCTTCTGAAATTTTTACGAGCTGTAAGGTCCCCAGTCTAATTATAACTAATTGATTGTTGCAGGAGGGATGCAGACAATTCCCGTGCTAATCTACGCGACTGAACACATTTTTTAAACACTGTCCAAACATGGCGGACGCATGCGGAATTCATTATTCCATGTTGAATCTCAGTTGCGGTGTTTTGCCAGCATGAATGGGGCAAGGATGTTTAACATAAATGCAAGTCGAAGGAAGTGGTCGCTCCGTTTGCGATACCATGGTCGGTGAGACACCAGTCGAACGCAGAACGATCGCTTGGAAAGATTGTAAAGCAGAAGACTTGGGTAACGTCGTAAATGTCACAAATTTTCTGGAACTTATGGCTGAGGAAGCTCGCGGCTACTTTGCCACGAAGCCATTCTTCGCTTCTGATTTATACTTCTCGCTTGACTCACTTTTCTCTCTATTTCTATTGCCGCTTTTCGAACGCACTGTTCCAAAGTGCAAGGTCTCGCACGTTGCATTATGTAGGTCTTAGCTTTTTAAACGTTCCGCACTCAAATCTCGCGGAAGTTCTGGCGAGACAAGGGATTGAGGAGTAAAAATCCGTGAAGCTGTTTCCGAGTTCCAGTATGAATATTCAGTTTTCGAAACCGAGATCCGCGGTGTTTTAGCCTCCCTGTAATTTCTCAACAAACCCCGGGGTCCCTGGGACTGCATTGTTTCAATGAATTATTCACGTACCTGGAGCTGTAAAGAACTCTGCCGTCTTGATAGAGCCTCACGAATTTGTTCGGGCTGGTTATAGTGTGCAGATAGCTGTGCTTCCCGTTGTAGAAGTAGGTGTCCGGTTTCCAGATTCTCGCGAGCATCGATATACTAAGCGCGAGCGTTTCCTTGCCACCTTGAAACGCCAGACGCCTGTCCACCCACGACTGACGGAAGTAGCAATCCATCGAGTATGTCTAAAAAGGATATTTCACTTTTAAATCCTTCTGGTACAGTCATTTTTTAATGGCAATCTAGCTATTATTTAACTATTCTTGTTTTCAAATGTTTCTGTACGAAACTTTTACCGACATATTTGTAACATTTCTTTGTTTAAAATTCCGTTCAAATATCCGTACTAATAATGGGAAGATTTAGCTACAGTGCTAGACCAAATGTTTATCGTACAATTCATACTGCGTTGTATACAGGTCGTTTTACATTACACTGTTTGTATGTAAAACACGTATTTGGGTAAGCGTTTGGGTCGCGTATTCAGATAGCATCGGTTCGGATAATGGAGGTTCTACCGAATCGCGAATCGAACAAAGAAATATGATCCAAACAGTGTCGTGTTTGGACTCATTTTAATCAGAAAAATCTAACGAATATGCCGGTAAAAGTTTTACAGGAAGAATAATGAAAAGAAGTTTTGTGATTGTATCAGTGAACCGAAGACCCACTAGGAATCATCGGGGGAAATCTAGTCGTCGAAACAAATTTTTCCGTCGTTCCGATTTCTATAAAATCACCAACGATAACTGCGATTTGCATGAATACCGTTCCGCGGTCGTTACATTTTCTTAATACCGCGAGAAAGCTCGCAAGAGATGAAATTTCCGCGAAGATAGTCTTCAGGGCCGAGCGAAAGCAGCGAGCATGTGAGAATTGCCAGAAACGAAATGGAATTTGGAACGTGCCCGATAAGATCGTCGGACGAGACTTTCGTTAGTCGTTGAATTTACGCGTCGGGTGTTTTTGCGAGGCGAACAATAGCGAACGGGGAAAATACACGGACCATATCGACTTCTGAGATCGGACCCATGCTGCGCACCATGATGTCGACCTCAACGGTGGCTGGTGGTCCACCGAAGTCTGGCCTGACGCTGTTGTCGTAACCGCGAAGCAGATTGTCCAGCAGCTCGCTGATGTTGCTGTGATTGTTGCTCTGTGTCCGTTGTCTTGTCGAGGTTTTTGCCCCTGTGACTGCTCTGGAACATAAACAAGGTGGTCCATCTATAACGCACCGAACACGCGCGAGCACTATCTCAAAAAACAATAGCTTTCGTCGAACACTGTTCGACTTATTAAAACTAGGTTCAACACTAGGCTTACGGAGCACAAAAAGTGACTATTTTACATTACTTTATGAAAGTAACAAGAATGTGCTGCTCAAATTTTTAGCCATGCTTTTATTTTAATAACATATACCCAGAGAAATAAATTTGTTGCATAATTCATCACGGATGTATCCTTAGAATCTTAATAATTGTGAATTAAAAATATTAGAACCCGTCATTTTTAAGGGTCCCGTAAGGTTAAGGGTCCCCTAGTGTTAAGAAGCACTAAAAGCGGCCATTTTATAGTTAGTTTAGTCTACTTTCGGCATCAATGGCCCTGAAAAGACTCGGGTTTTAATTCCAGTCTATTTGGCTACATGTCATTTGAAATAATAATCTGATTGATTTGGACAGTCAAATCATTTTTGAAACATCATTTCATTATTTGGATGTCGAATGAAAATGCTAAAAGTTGTTCTGTATCGCTCTTTTATGTGGTCCTATATTGAAAATTTAAAAAATACGTTTTGTAGGTCCGTATGAGTTCTATACATTCGATCAATTATCACAGTATAAATGTCTTATTGTATTCTCAATTCATGAGAAGAGTAAGAAGAATTTAGTGTAGCAAGGTTTTCCGCTTAATAGTTAATAGTTTAAATCGCTAGTAACAATCGCTTGCTGTTATTTGTACGTGTCTTTCCATCATATTGATTTTCTCCGTTCGCGACAACGTGACAGCAAGAGACGAAGGAAGGTCAAACGCATCTCCAAAAATTGCTTCTCGCATAAATCTCAATGAGGCGTGCCCGGGTTGGTTACGTCCTCTTATTCGAATATTTCGAAGACAGCGGAGGTGACCTAGAAAATTTGAACAAATGGAATTTCAAAAATATTCTTGCGATTAGTTCCGTGTTCCGGCTATACTATCTGAAACGCCTTATCGTCGAACGGAAATGTTACCGTGACCCAGTTGGTTCCTGTTCCAATCATTCTTTTAATTAATAGCAACAAATTATTTTGGCCCGTGAAACGTTCCGGGTATCGGGCGCTTTCGTGTTTTTAATTGGCACTTGTAGATCACGATGAATTGTTTAAGCCTGGTCCGATTTTACCGTACGGAACACGGCCAGCTGCTGATCGTGGTTCGGATACTCGTGCCCGTGGTATGTCATACGCCTTCGATCCATTTGCACGGTGCCCGACCCCTTGTATGCTTGTGTAAACCCATCCAATGCACCGCGACAAGCTTTACTTCCATTTGGTGTGTCGTTTAGATGTCTGCACTGCCTGCAACCGTAATGTAACTATGCACACGTATCCGGCATTTCATGAATCGTCTTGAAATGGTAATAGTGTTGTTACGACGCTATCCCGCGCCGATCAGTAATCTTAACTCTTTCCACTCGGAACTATTCCAGCTCGAAAACCAGAGTATCACCATTCCAAACGATTATTTTAATATACTCAAATCTTTACATACAGTCCCGGACAGAATGATAGCACTTGCGTGCTATCTTTAATTTCTTGAAAATTACTTAGCATTTCTGAATGTAATACATAATATCATAATTGTTACAATCTGGAGAGACGAAACATGTTAGTAAATAAGGTTGACTTCGCTAGCTTTCTGAGCAAGCAGAAGAAGTATACAAATGCTTAAGGCGAAGTGATAGCACACTTGTGCTTTGTGCTGATATCTTTCAATAGTTTGCGAGTTGCCAAGCAGTTAACAGCAACTGTCGAGTTTTTAAGTTAAACGTCGACATGAGCCGCGGAAAAAGTCAAAATGTTACTGTTTCCGAAATTTCAAACAAAAATTCTTAGTGATCTTCGAGAAATTACAGATAGCACGCATGTGCTATCATTTTGTCCGGGACTGTAGGCATGATTTTTTCATTTCATGCATACGGAACTGATGCAATTTATTGATACGATTTTTAACTATTTATTACTAGTGATGAAAATTGTTTATTTAACTTTTTGAAATTACTTGATAGCTCAACCATTGAAAGAGTATTTAAAATATTAATCTTAAAAACGTCATCGTACCAGCTAAGTGTTATATATAAAGAAATTTAATAATGCCAAAATATATTTTGAATAATGATATAACAATTTTTCACTCGCTAAGGGTTAATCCTCATACGTTTCTCAGAAATAATCTCGCAACACAGACAGAAAGAAATCAATCAAGCGTAGTAAATATTTTCGACTTCAATTTCGATAAATAATTGTTTTGAACACTCTAGATGAGGGATATAAAATATTCATTTTATATTTTATATCAATGCTCGAGGAGCATTCTTCCCCGTCCGAGCATTTCCAGAGTTAATCATGAATATTCATATCGGCAAATTATAAAACCGTGCAATTTATTGGATTCAAGCTGTACCAAATGCGAGAACTGAAATCTTTCTTTCGCGAACCACGTTATAAAACCACTTAAATAATAGTCTAACCTCACTCAGGAAATATTTGAGCACGGGGCAAATTCGGACTATCCATCGGGGCAAAACCGCACTATAGTACGAATTTACCCAATGTTACATTTTAATTCTTACTTACTCAACTGTTTCATTAAATTCCCTTCTTGGTAGGCATTTAATTTTGAATTTTTTAGACTGATAATACTTTTGCAACCCCACGATGGTCCGAAATTATGTAAAGAAAACAACACCGCACTATACAAAGGAAATGTTGGCTGAAGCATTGACAGAAATTAAAGCTGGCCGAATGACTGTTTATAGAGCTAGTAAGCACTATAAAATACCAAAAAATACAATTAGTGACCGAATTCGAGGAAAAAGTGGACAAAAAAGTGAATCCCGAGGAAGAAACACCGTACTTTCATGTGGAAATGAAAAATGTCTTTCCGATGGACTGTTAACCTTGGATAATATAATAATAAACATTTGAATTTTTATTTTTATGTTATTTTATTACTAATATTAATTCCGCTTTTGCCCCATAATATAAGGAAATAAGATTCAATACTTTTTAAACAGGTAGGTGCAGTTTTGCCCCAGTTCCGTGGAAGTCCGCCCTAGCAGCACTGTTTTTAATTTATTAAGAAAATCATAAGTTTCAGAAGATATTTTTAATCCAAATTAATGCAACTTAAAGAATAAACCACGCGCTAAATAAAAACACTAAGATTATTCGGTTTTAGTGGAATAGATAGAAAATACATCAGTTT
This sequence comes from Halictus rubicundus, assembly GCF_050948215.1. Lineage (NCBI taxonomy): Eukaryota > Metazoa > Arthropoda > Insecta > Hymenoptera > Halictidae > Halictus > Halictus rubicundus. Next base: position 5,719,692 of record NC_135155.1, read on the forward strand.
AAAGTAAACTTTACAATTTCTGAGTCGGTTTTACCCCACTCCACCTTATATGAATGCCAACAGTGTTGGCATTATAACACCCTTGTAAGGTTCTCATCACAAGAAGATGCGCGTTTTGGACTACGACGAGTAGTATTGAATTATATGCATTTTGAAAATTTCTCCATGTTTAAAATGAGGAATTAAATTTTTTTAAAAATGTTTTCATGTATAATTTAATTATTTATTTTGTTTGGAAAGCACTTTCTCGCTATTTCGTAAATCTTTGTCATAGTTTCTAAGTAACTACTTTTTTTTATGCGGTCCCTCTCCACCGCGTAAAAAATTTTCTTTAATATGTTGTAAAAAATTATTTGTTATAGCTATTTATGAAGTTTCTGAATATTTTTTTTTGTGCGGCTTCTCTTATGTGGTCCTTATCCACCGCACAAAAACAGGTTCGACTGTACCTGGAATTTTCCTGTTTCACGGGCTCGTGTCCCTTCCAAGAGAACAAACACGTGCCGGCGTGTTCGTCTTGACATCAAGCACATTCTATTTCGTTCGGCTGAATGCGCCCGCGAACAGGACAGCTCCGAAATGATTCGTACTTTTGCAAATCGAAGCGTGACGAGCACTTTCGTACGAATGTTAAAACAGCTCGCCCCCTTCCTTTCTCTCTCTCTCTCTCTCTCTCTCTCTCTCTCTCTCTCTCTCTCTCTCTCTCTCTCATTGTTTTCAGCAGCGGATTCGACGGTGTTTTATTTATGTTTCACGGCACAAGTATGATGTGTACACGTGCTGGAGTGCACACTCGGGGCCGGCCTGGAAATTGGAACGGTAGAGAATTTCGACAGGGGAGCGAATATTGCGGTGCCGGATACTTTTTTTTTTGTTCTCTTTTTCCTTTTTTTTGTAAAGGGAAATAAAGCGGTATTTTAATGACCGCTCTCCGTTCTTTTAGGTCACGATGAAAACAGCTGCTTGATCGGACACGTTGTCTGCCCGATGCCGCTGCCTAGTCTATTTTCCGGGCGCGCCTATACCGTCGCGGCTTTTGTTTGCTGACAGCAGCGGTGGCTTTCGATCTTCTCGATTCTTTCCCGTGTCCTTTTCATCGAGTGGATAGTCCAATAGTTTCTTCGAACGATACACACACACGCGCGCTCGCGCGCGCTGTCAGAACAAATGCTCGAGCTGCGACAATGTGCTACTTATAAGAGATCAGCTGACCTGTTCCGCGAATACGCGTTTTCACTTTTCAAATGGCTCGTTGATTCCTCTCCATTTCATTTTTTGGCCACTTATTGGCCACTATTTATTGGCCACTACTTACAAGCGCGAATATATTTAAGCGATTAAGTAATTTCTAGAAGTTAAATAAACAACAATTTTCATCGTAGGTCATAGGTCAAGGTGTACCTGATGTTTGGATGCGATTCGCAGGTGTGCGTTACTTCGTTCGGCTATGAACTATCGATTTATTTAAATAGGAGCTAGTCCCTAAGTCCCGGACGAATTTATAATCTGATAAATGTTACAGTTCCATTTGCTCGGTATTCTAGATCACAGAAGTATGTAGATACATACTCGAAATTAATTAATTAGAAAAGTCAACACAGCATGTGAGGAAATTAGGTAAAGTCTGATCCACAGTACACTCAACAGAGTCGCGTCGATAAATACTCGGTCAATATTCGGTATAAATGTAAACCCTTAAGATTTAATGAACAAACTGAGAAACTTAAATCTCAACTGCCCCTTCATGCAAATATCTCAATTAGTACCTAACCCAGATATGCAAGTTTGTAAATGTATTGAGCACAGTAATAAAACTGTACGGAACCAAATATTAATTACGCATAAATCATCGTGTACAAAGTTATACGTATCATGTAGATATGTTTTTATGTAATGTAGCAATTCTCAATGCAACATAAATACGAGCTTTCATCGAGACTCGAATAAATCTTGGAATAAAAAAATTTCATCAACGCTGGAGGAAAAGAGTGGTTGAAACGTTAAAAATAAAGCGCAGGCTGACAGAAAAGTGTACGAAATTAGGGTGAATGTTCTAAATAGAAATGCAGGAATCGGCTAAGCGCGTCGCAGTATGACGGTTGTCCCTGCTCGGTGTAAGAAAATCTTAAACCAGCGAGGGGAAAACCGGTGAAATATTATTATCACGAGTGCTCCAATCCGTCGAAGCCTCATTAAAAAGTCAGCGTAACTCCTGAGGAGTTCTCCTCGAACTGATTAAGTTGTAGGTGCAGCTTGGTGCAGCTCTCCAGGACTGAAGTGCGAGGCCAAAGCGAATTCTCCGGCATCCGTTCGCCGCGCCGCGCCATGGCGCGCCAGGGGAACCATGAATGCGCCCATAGAATATTCGACGGAGGACAAACGTCCGAATACAGATACGTCGGTCTGGTCCCCTCCCCTCCGGTTTGATTCGGAACCTCTTGTCAGACAATTAACCCAATTCGATTCGGTTGCTGAATAACCCTCCCTTCTTTGCTGTTCTTGTCATAATTGTTGATTCGCCTGCTGCTCCGCTCCGGCGGACTTAATTGAGAGCTTTAAAACGACAAAAACAATCGCACCGGTAACTTGCTTTCTGCATTTACATGAAAATGGAAACCGCGCCCGTGCACGTTTTATTTTTCGCAGCCCGGACTGACAGCCTTCCGAACTTGATTCTCACATTCTGTAATATCCCTATCCGCTTCTTTTTTTCACTATCTACTAATCTCAAGAGAAACTTTTCTCCTCAGTATTAGCGTCCTCGGTATATAACCCTCGTACGATCCTCGGGAATAGTTGCATAAGAGATCTTAAGATAACATTTCGCCCATTTTTGTATAAGAAATTTCGTACTTACTTGAAACAGGTGATTCCTGCGATCATTTGAAGTAACTTTTTCCTTTGCGAAAACGTTCTCCGCGGCTTTGTTAAGGAGTTATTCACGGAAAACATGGACCAATCAGAGCGGCGGCTACAGCGGATGGATTCCGTCTCGGCCAATGCTAACGCACCGCTCAGCGGTACCTGTAGCCTGATTCGTCCGTGTTTTTCGTTAATAACTCCGCAACTAAGCCGCGGAGAACATTTTCGCAAAGGAAAAAGTTATTTGAAATCACCTCGGGAATCACTCTGTCAGGGGAGTACAACATTTTTGGGACACACTGTATATCTCAGAAACGGTGACTTTTCGAGCTGCTTACTAACGTTATTTTACTCATTTGTCAGTACAGTGTGTACATGTATATTATACATTTTAAGTAATGGATGTAATTATAAATTTAGAGGTTACAATTTGCTATGTACATGTACAATGTAAGTACATTCGTGATTTTTGTTTGCTATTAAAAATTATTTAGTGTTCCCCGTTTTGAAGTAGTTATAGGGAAAGCAATCTAGAGAATCTATGTTTAATGTGTGGACAAATCTATGGACAATGTGTAGCTCTCTATTTGATACTCCCATCGTTAAAATTATGTTGCCCCCGATATTTTTATGCGAAGTTTTTTATGGGCCATCGATGGCAAATCAAAAGACATCTTCATGGCTCTCCCTGTACGCAGCAAATTTTACGAGGCACTTTTACGAGAATCGAATGTGAAAAGACACTGCACAACATTTAATTCCACTTTTCATAATGCGGTTTCGATAAAACGCACTGGGTAATGATACTTAAAATGACGCAATTTATTAAAAATACACCCGGTACTCCGAAAACCGTGAGAGCGAACTGTGAATGAAGATCCAATTAAAAGCATTAAAAGTAATCTCATGGAAGATTAATTAACTCCTCCCGCTGAAAAAATTAATTAGTTTATATTTTATTCACGAAATTTTAGGTTGATACGATCCGAGAGGAATATTTTCAATGTTGCCTGTTTTTGGAAGATAATTCTGTATCAACTTTCTCGGAATGGATCTCGCGGTATCTTTAATCAGTTTTTTAATTATCTATATTTATTGTTACACAAGCTTGCACATTTTAACGCTAATGATTAAAGCAGTCTTTTAAAAATCGAAGACTAAGAATTGTGAAGCAATTTCATTTGCAAATCAACAAGTTGTGTCGGCTAATATATTTCCAATTTGTTTTCACGTAATGTACTGGGTGACTGAAAAGTCACTAGACAATTTCAAATTCAGTTATACGAGTATGAATGTAAATTTTTACAAAGTAAAGGGGTTATTTCAATTTAAAATTGTCTAGTGACTACTGGGCGACTCTGTATAAATAGAAAATTGGATTCGATGTTTGCTTACAAGAGAGATGCGTAAGAAGTGATTAAATTGGCGAGGGCCAGTAGGACTCGATGCTTCATGATGTCCCGGGATTGATCCTCGCCTGAAACGTGTCCTGGCTCGTTCATCAATTCGCTTCAAACGCCCCAAGTTGCCACAATTATTGCTTCTGAAACAGAGAATAATGCAGACATGTAAATCTGAAGTTTCGTGGTCCAATAGAATTTCTTTGTCGCTTCGGAGCATGCTGTGGAGAGAGTACAAAGGCTACTGCAAATAAAAATAATAAAGTTAGCTAATTAAGTGCTGAAGCGGTTAGATAAACCCTTTAACATTATAAATATTAGAGATTATATTTGTACTAGATTAAATTGATTAAACCGGAACGAATATAGAAATAACATTTTGTTGCTGCAAATTGGAAGCGAAAGACCGTCAAGGTGTGAAAGAACAAACGAGTTACCGGTAAATAATATTTCTAGCGAATAGTACGTGTTGATCGAGCTTTAATATTTCTAATTAATTGTTTACCCGTATGGCGATTTAGCACGTAACAGCGCGGCGATATACGGTTCCGATCGTCGTCTCTGTTATTTGGGGTACAATGCGAGCGATGAAATTTCGTTCCGCCGGTCATCAATGATGATTTATATCGACGAGCAAAAATGTAGGTCGAAATTCCACTCGAAATTTCGTGGTGAACGATGCGCAAGAACCGAGGAAAAAAGCGAGTAGGAATACAGATCGAAAGTTCGTTAGCGACCCAATGAATGATATGCTGATGGTCCGATGAGCTTTCAAGCGACAACTAGTAAAGTAAATGCTTGGACGCGAAGGGAATAAACCACACAACACGTTGCGCGTAACTGTAAAAATCGAGCTACGTGTTATTACCACGAAGAAAAAATTATTCCACGATTCGCCGAAAAATTCGCAGCGTTTCTGCGTTCAATTTAATACGCTGTGATGTCGCTCGCAGTTGAAATTATTTCTCCGGACTTGAAAATTAATTTCTGCGGCGATAGATTGAACGTGTTGGCTTATGGATTTTGAAATGTAAGAGACTCGAAAATATAATTAACCCATTTACATCATAAGGAAATATGAAAAGAAGGTCTTTATCACCAAACTTTTTTTTTTAATTATATTTAAGTACAGAAATGACTACAGGTAAAAGAACTTCATATTTCAGCATTATAAGAAAAAACAAATTGAGAAGGTGACCAGGAAAATTGAGCGCATATATACGCTAATGATGCAAATGGGTTAACAGACCACAATTAAGTAGACCATAGTTAAGAGACAGGAGCCAATTTCATTCTTTCCAGTTGAAAACGGTATATCCGATATCCTTCAAAATTTATTCCTAATAAATTTATAAAACAATTTCGCATATAAAATCCGAGGATTTTGGAAAAAAATTGAAATAAAAACTGAGATTTGTACTCGGCATAACACCAGTAATTTATCATCTGAGCTACGATGATACTTGGAACACCGCGTGACACGACGCAATATTTTCAGGGCTAATGAAATGGTCATTCTTAATACCTCGAAAGGTACCAAGTATCTGATCCTATAATGGAGCATATTTGTTAAACGAAAGAACGAACTCTACAAGTGTTGAAAGTTTCGATTAAATCGGTGGCCCGAAGCTCGTGCGATATCCTTGTAAGTGAGCACTACTGGCAAATAGTTCCGGTGGCGCGGCGACAGCGACGGCGGCGGCGCTTCAATTATGTGGTAGATCGGCGATAATTAATACTATTTTATGTGCGCGGTTCGACGGACGTGCGGGTACGGCCAATCGGCCACCGCAGAAAGGAATCGAATTAGCGGACTAATTCGTTCGTGACGGGTGTTCCTTTGTGCGGGAAACCAGCGTTCCCGGCAAACTCGGTCCCGGTGTCGTTCAACGGGACACAAAACACCGCCATACTCTTGACTCTGCTTCGGTCCTCTTCGTTCTACTATGCTCTGCTCTACTACTGTTCGCTTTGCTTTACTCTACTCCTCTTCGCTCCGCTCTGCGTCTCTTCGCTCTGCTCTGCTCCAGTCTGCTCTGCTCCGCTTCGGTCTGATCTGCTCTGCTCTGATCCTGTCTGCTCTGCGTCGCTTCGCTCTGCTCTGCTGTGCTGTGCTCCTCTCTGTTCTGCTGTGCTTCGATCTGCTCTGCTGTGCCGTGCTCCTCTCTGTTCTGCTCTACTCTGCTCCGCTTCGCTCTGCTCTGCTCCTGTCTGCTCTGCTTCGCTTCGCTCTGCTCCGCTCGACTCGGAGGACGGATGCCGCGAAACGAGCAGGCCGCAATTCCGTCAAACAACTCGGGCTTGCAAACACCTGGCCGCCCTCTGCCCGCGGACCGGTGCTCATGCAAAACCTCCCCACGAGAAACGTACTTCGGAGGATGCGTTTGACTTTCAATTTAATTTGCCGCGGTTCACGGCGATAATCAGGTCGCTTTCATCCGAACGCCGCGCCGCCCGGCGTTCTTCGTTAAACGCAGCGGCGGCGGTGACAGCGCTTCGAAAATTCTCTGCAGCGTCAAACCATCCCCTATCATGCGATTCGCCAGGCAATCAGCCTTGTCTCTCTCTCTCTCTATCTCTCTCTCTCTCTATCTATCTATATATCTATCTATCTCTAGCTCGGTCCTGGTAAGTTGCCTCGAGGACGACCGTGCTCGAGATTGCGGGAATGCGTTTTCGAAAAGGAGAGGCGCAGCTGATCCTGAACTGCCGAATCGCTCCAAGTTCCAGCAAAGCATCTGCCAGCCGGATTATCTCACGAGAGAACTTCGCCAACCCGACACACACCCGATTTTCTTTTTAACTCCGCGGACTCGCGGGCAACCCGCTAAAAGGATCAGGCGGATTCTGTTAGGGCTGGTTTTTGCGCTTCCCTCGGTTTCCGTGCGTCTTGGAAACTGTAAGTGGTCGGCCCGAATGTTTTTCGACGCTAACTTCTAGCCTGTGGCGGCCTCGCGATTCCATAGGCTGGTGAATAACATTGTGGTAACGTCGAAACAATATTTTGACAACAGGCTGATACTTTACATTATATTATATATTTTTAACTATTTCGAGACGACACACGATCGTCGGCCATTTTGTCTCCGTTGGTGGGACGTTGAAATTATGTTGCGGACTTTACCACGATTTTACCACGTTCTCACAAATTTTTCAGACAATTATGCACGATAGTATTTTGGGTATTCTCGACACGTAACGCACATGTCGTGTCTCGAGCGAAACAGTCGCGTTTTGCTTGAAAAAATCTGAAAATCGTAGGACGGAGCTCGGTCCGAAGCATTGGCCTAACGACTAACGTGCGATTTCTAGAACGGATCAGAATATGATCTATATTTTTCATATTTTGTTCAGTACGATGTTTCTGTTGCGTTCCGATCAATTCCCGTTTCCGCGACTCGCTTATCGACACCGTAACAAGCGTGACAAGCGTGATTAGCGTATTTCGAAAAGTTTGCTGCGCGTGTTTCGTAACAGCGGATCGTTGGCAATCGAAGAAACAGAATTAGAAGACCGCGTTCGCATAGGAGATTCGAGAAAGGATGCTTTAGGCTAGAGGAGCGTTGCCAGTTGGAGGAGGTCAATTTTATTGTGAGAAAATCAAAATTCATGCAGTAGCTGTATAGATCGAAACGCAACGAAGTTAGAAATTTGATCCTTCGAATGCGAAGAAAATAAAAGACGGTAGAGATGCCAAGCAACGCGTTATACACGTTAATTTGTTCGCAGTTTCAGTGGACCAACATGTTTTGAGTAAATTTGTGGTTTTCGGGAATTCTGGCTATCGCGTGCCGCTCGTTTTAGAAAGTGCTTTTCCTCCATTTGGTAATGATAAACTGAGTGATACTTGGATTTTCGGCTTATACAGATTTTCATCGAATTCGTCCGACATTTACAGGTAACCGGAGATTTCATTTCTTTACGGTTCACCGATGGTGGAACCTACAGAGTTTCGAATAAACATAAATGAACCTTAAATGAATCTACACGATGTACACAAAATTTCAACTTTTTGCAACACAGTGGATAACCACAATAGTAGAACCATTGCATACGTTGAATTTTTAAATGGAAGTTGTATTTACATTTAGACACTCTCATCATTTTTGCATGAATCATTTTGCAAATGCATGTTTTCCAGCACCGTAGGCAAATTATATTTTTCATACTGACGTGAACGTATGTAGATGATGTATAATGAAAATTTGAAATTTTGTTAACACAGTGACTGATCAAAATATTGGAATCATAAATTCCATAATTTCAGTTTTTAAACGCAGGTTAGCTACATTGAATTTTTATTAGTTTCGTACGAATTATTAATGTTTCCACTTAAATTACAAAATGTAATTGAAACATGTTTTCCGTGCTGTGGCTCCAACAACATTACGTCAACTGTAATTGTGCTATCGGATTAAATACGATTTACGACACGGTACAGATTAGGTGAACGAAATTGGATAATTCCAGTGATACCAACTACAAATTCAACATGGCTCATCCGTCGAATCCCCGGCTAATGAATCGTGTCGTTGACGCGGTGATACATCTGGGCGAGGGTAAAGGATCCACTGCTCGGGATGTCCTTGACTTTCTACGACATTCTTCGAAGAGTGCGCAGAGAAACCTGACAATGCAGGTAACATTTCAATTTGCGTCCTACTGACTATTCAATTATTGACGTTACCAACAATCGCACAATCAACAATTGTTGGGTTCGTTTCTCTATTTATCAATTTTTCTGAAGCACATTTCGAAGAGGAAACGATACTTTTTTCAAAATGTCTCACAGCCGAAATATACACAATACAAAGCAGTACAAGTTTCGATTCAACCTTTCTGAATGCATCCTCCATTTTATACAGTTTATTAAATATGAGAAATCAAGATTTCTTTGGGACGCTGTTTTCGCCCGGATTGTTTTTCAGCAGGAAAGAATTATTCTCCTATTCGTCGCACGAACTACATTTGTGGAATGTTCCAACTTTTTTTTAACTTTCCGGTTACAGTGGTAGAACTGCGAATTTTCGCGAATTTTCGTTAATTGTGCGGCGCTTTACTCGCAAAAATCGATCGCTAATCTGCAAGGCTCTCACTTCAAGGTTGCAGGCAGTTGTCAAAGTATTCCAAGTATTCGAGGAACTTGTGGACGATTTAGTGATCGATGAAACGTAGCAGCGCGGCTGGCATTCTTGGTACACGGCTTTTCGAACATTCTCTTTCTTGTGAACATGTTGATAGACGACACAGGCTGCCTGTTGTCTCTGGGAGAGAGTATTGGGGACAAACTTTGGTCAATCATAATTTTTTACTGTAACATTTTAACAAGAAATTAACGACTACGATTTTCCATTTCGCCTAAAGAAACTGACATTATTTTAGTGTCTTTTGTTACTCAACATTATAATGCATAATACGATATTCGAAAAATGTCAAATTTACCAAATGTTCTGAAAATAAATGTTATGAATAATATGAATAATATTTTTGTGATTGGCAATGTTCTTTTACTGACGCGTCAACACCTCAAAATTTCGATTATTTTATTAGTTTTATAGGTCTGGTACGTATTTTTAGATTAATCTTTCTTCTTTGGGGTCAAGGTCATTCGAAGGTCACATTTGTTTGCAAGAAAACTGACGATCCTGAGATGTTTGAACAAGCAAAAGCTTGTAGCATACTGACCACATAATAGTATTGAAATCACGTGTATAAAATATTTTTTGTTTTGTACGCTTACTGTCTCATAACATAAGTACATACATTCTTGCAAAACAGTCTTTTGATTACACAGGAGTGTACTGTATCTACGTGTGAAAAAAATCAATTGGGAACAGACTGTCGATTTCGTTAAAAAAAATCGTATAAAGGGCCTACAAAATGGTATTCTGCAATGCACAATAACTACACAGTCTCCCCAAACAATCTTGGGGGCACGTTACGTGCGAGTCGATTGTTTGCGTGCAAACAATTAACACGAAACAGTCTGCAGATTCCTTTGAACGAAAAGTCCCGTGGAGGGCCTAAAAATGACACTCCGAAGTAGAATGGCCCGTTAACGTGTACCGTGGAGAGCCCGCGCCGGAGAATTTTCACATAGAGACCATATTTCAGGTTCACCGAGCGTTGAAGCACGCTGTAAACGCCGGTCTTCTGCGGCACAGAAGCGGTCGTTACAAGGCACTGTTCACGTTGAATCCGGCACCGGTTAAGCAGCCGGTGAATGAGACTAACGATGAAAAATCGGTCGGTGGATCGACCACTCTTGACGCGGAGCACCAGCCATCCAGGAAGGTCAACTCGGATCGCAAAGAGAACACCAGGTATTCGCACGCTCACCCTTGTGTAATTACGCTGCAACGCATTCGGGAACTTTACACGCCATCCGGGACTGCGATCCAATTAATATCCCCAGTGATAATACGGTTACGCAAGTTTCTGTCCTCTTAAAACGATGTTAACTACCGGGGACGTGGTTAACATTGTCGGAGTTGGCAGTGCTGCGAACAACCAGCCTAACGGGAGGCAGAGAGTCGGAGCATTCGGAAAAGATTGAAAAATGGACGCTAAATAAAAAATTAGACTTTCTTATTTTTGGTTTCCTGCGAATCAAACTTTTACCGTTCTATTCGTCTCGTTTTTCCGATTGAAATGACACCAAACACGATATAGTTACAATCAGAATTACTTGTGTAACAAGCGAAGTCAAGAATTCGTGTACCTCTACCGTAAATGTCAAGTCCGAAACTTTAATCACTTGTTACACAAGTAGATCGTAATTATACCGTGTTTGGTGTCATTTTACTCAGAAAAATGGGAGGAATACGACGGTAAAAGTATCATTGATGAGAACCCAAAAATAAGAAATGTTGATTTTTTGGTATTTAAAGGACTGAGCTGGCACGGGTCCTTTGACGTTTATCCCTCTCTCTGTTTCAATTGCTATCCTTCTCTACGTTCGGCGCACTACAAAGAGTGTACAGTCAGTCCCATAAGTATTCCTACGCTTTTAAAAATCGCATAACTTTGTCAATATTGGACTATACTACTTGAATTTTTTGAGAAGTTAAAACAATTGGATGACTACATAACATGAGAAAAATGTTTGATTAAAATTGCAATTGGTCGAAATTACAGAGAAAGTACTAAAAGTTGTATTTTGCAACTTTTTTATACGGGCTTATATTAAAAATTTAAAAAGTACGTTTTGTACATCTCGCAGAAAGTCGCAGAATTTTCGCCTTCTCAGGGAATTTCGCCCTTATATGATCATTTTGGAACATCTGCAGCTCATTGCAACGTTGACCGATTTTGATGAAATTCTCAGAACATGTATAATTCATACAGACCTACAAATCGTACTTTCTAAATTTTCAATGTAAGTCCACATAAAAAAGTTGCAAAATACTACTTTTAGTATTTTCTCTGCACTGTCGATCAAGTGCAATTTTTGTAAAAAATTTTGTTCACTTTATGTAATGATCCAATTGTTCTAACTTCTCAAAAAAATTCAAGTAGTATAGTCCAATATTGACAAAGTTATGCGATTTTTAAGATCGAACGAATACTTATGGGACTGACTGTAGCTCCTCTTTTAGAACTGTCGTGTGGAATTAGTTGAAATAATTATTTCTCGTACATCCTACAAAAGATATTTCAGTTAACGATACAAATTCGTGCAAAATAAATATTTTCAAATATTCCGGTATGTGCAACCGAGAAACGAAATAAATCTTGAAATACTGTTGGCTTAAACAAAGGTATTTCAACGACTCTTTCCGGTACTTTGTGCTCGCCCGAAACATGCCCGCCTCGGGCAGCGTACGGATTAAATAGAATGAAAGGGTCACTTCGCACCGTCATGAACTTGTTTAGAGGGAAACGTAAGAAACCACGCCACGGAAGGAAGCACAGACGCAGCCGTAGCCGTCCGAAAAGACGGAGACACCGAAGCGAATCCAGCAATAGCCCGACGGAAGACACCGGACCGGTTCGAAAGTACAAGCACAAAGACAATAGGCAAAGAGATCGGTCACCGCGACGTAGGATCTCCGAAGGCAACGCGAAAGCTGATATCGGCCGCTCATCTTCGAGTCGCGGAAGAGGTAAGACGAAGGAGAAGGACGTCGACTACTCTTCCGATCTCTCGGACAGTGATTACGAAGATAGGAAACACAAAGGTAACTATAGCAAATAAAACAACCTTTAACGCATTACTTAACGGCGACTATAAAAGGATAGAACATCCTACGTTTCTTTGTGCTTCCATATGATATCCGAAGAGATCAGAAGCGTTAATATTACACGGCATATTTAACATTTTACCGACCGGTAGCCTACTAATCGGCTTTTTGTCCCCGACTAGTGTTCCTGATTTCTCAACATTTTTCATTTCTTGAAAAATGAGAAATAAGACTATAATTCTCGAAGTTTCTCGAGAATTCTCGAGAATTTTTAATAAAATAAGAAAATATTGGGAAACTTATAATATTTGGAATATCGTTAATAATATTTATCGAAAGGGCAAAAAACTTTAACTCAGTGTTTATTTCTGTTCAATATGTACATAACTTTAAAAGCAAGGAAAAAGTAGACGCTAAATATAACCGATAAATTTATTTATTTAAAACCAAACTTTTATAAAGTGAAACATTACGCTTTTGTTTTGAAATAGAATCAGACAATCTACTTCTTTTTTTTTGTAACAAAATCTGTAGCCGTAGAAAATTTCTTTCATTTTGTGTGGATGTTGGCTTTATCGTATACAGAACATTCAAAAGTTGCTGAAGATTGGGTGTCCTCTCGGGTGTGCATTACCTCACATCGACATGCATTCGCAACAATTATTATATATTTTCACATTGCAAACATGCGTATGTAGGCATTGATATGCTGCCTGTAGATATGCTTATACGTACGCGATTGATTAGTAATATGCAATTTGAGTTCACTGAAAATTCATTTCCGAAAATATGTTATAAAATAAATGAGAATCATAAGAATTTTCCTAGATTTAAATTTCTCGAGAAATACTGGAATTTCCCGAGAAATGAGAAATAATCAATTATAAAATTTCTCGAGAAATTCTCGAGAAGGAACACTATCCCCGACGCTTACCGACCGGTAGCCTACTAATTGGCTTCTTGTCCCCGACGCTTACCGACCGGTAGACTATTAGTTTATTAGTTTATTAAATCAGCCAACAGAATGTGGTCACCCTGTTTTCGTATCTAGCGTTTATACACCTTCGGCGTCTGACCTGCCTAATATAATCTGACCCTTAATCGGTTGCCACGACAACAGAGCCAGTGTCAGGTATTTGTGGTCGAGTGATCGGTAAGAAGTGTGCAGGATGTTCAACCGCTACCGGTCGGTAAAGTGTTCATATAAATAGTTCAGTTTGTTCTCACTTTGTCGTGACACGCAGCAGGAATATTTCTTAAAGAATCATATAACAGTAATGACAATCTTTCACGTGAACCAATAAGCCATGTTTCCCCAGCGAAGAAAAACGGCCCGTTGCGACAAGAATGTAAATCCAGCGAAAGCGGAAAGGTGAGCAGAAGATCGTGTTCGCGAAATCGAAGCCCGCAACGACAAAAATCGCAACAGCTGCAGCCTAACCGATCTCACGAGGACGTGAAACGCAGCAAAACAGGTACCGAAGGTCACAGGACCGTCGATCAAAACGATTTGCCCGAGCAGGACATGGAGAACGCGCATGTGCCCGACAACAGCGCGAGCGGCAGCACATTGTAAAATTTGTCGTCCCTACGAAAACACAGATTATCAATTTAAATCCTTCGTGTAGCGAACGCTGTGTATGAAATACTGTAGTGCGTGGATCGTTTTTAGGTTCTTCTATAATAATTATACCATTACTGAATACAGTATATTGTTGTATTTTGTTTTAGCTGTTATAGGTAGAAATGTCTTCTTATATCTCTCACTGTTGAAGTCTCCTAAATGCTCCAATTTTTGGAAAAACTGCCCCGATATTGCACGTGCCTTCATTGGTGCAGCGAATGACACACTTATATTGTTACATGCTCGTATTAGCGTGGCATTCGACCTCATAACGAGGTTAGCTCAGCGTTGGTGAAACGTTGGGATAACTTTTTCGAAAAGACGCTGCTTGCAAGCGACAGCAGTAAGAACCGCGTGATGTCGAGTCCGTGAAAGCCTGGAATCTCGAGGAAGTTTCTTTTTTTAGTGTTAAATGAAATTTAATACAGAGTACCGCGAGCATCCCGAGAAACTAAATAGAATTTACTGACGTCCGCGTGCAGAAGAAATTGTGATGCTCTCTTGGAAAACCTTCGTCGAATGATATTTGCTTTCGAAACGTAAAATGTGTGCTAACGATTTTATACTTTATGTGTTTTAGGAAGTACGGTTCTCATTTCGCAGCATTAAGCGGGAAAAGTGTTTTATTATTTCCTAAGACAAATATTTGTTAAAAAAATTCGATCCAAGAACCGCATGTCGTGTATCGTCCAGGGCCGATATACTTGAGCCGTGTTATGCTTACACTCCTCGGCGTCCGAGGCCTCTCGAGCTTCGGGGTAGTGGGGATAATTGCACGACGTTTATCATCCAGGCCTTGGCGACACATATAGGGAAATCACTGTACTTGTTAACTAACAAACCTGAAACATCTAGCCATAATTGTGCTACATATACACGTGGCCAGATAATTGCATTGTATCAACTTGCCCCTACACGTCGCTGCAAGAAATTTTAAAAGAAAGAAAATTTGTTTCTTTTCAACAACACAGATTATTTTTCCCCTTAAGAAGAAATGAGCCGACGAAGAAGACGCATGGTTTTCAACAATGCATCTGCTACAGCATAAAATAAGTAGTCGTGACATTTCGGTTATCTGACAATATCACGAGCTCATCCCCCCGCGTTAGGTGTTATGGACGGCATAAAAATTGTCTGAGAAGCTGATGTGATATACGGCTGCGAAGAGGATGACGAGGAGGTCGCATGTTCCGCGTCGACGGGAAGTTTCCGGCAGCAGTGGAAACGCCATTGGCTAAACCGATAAACAGCGGAAAGCTTTAGCCGATGCGACTACGTTGAAAAATATTTTGCTTCGAGGCTTCCGGCGGGCCCGAGTTAGAAAAATTCTCGTAAAGAACGGTTTCCGCGATCGTATAGCCACCGGTCCGGGTGTTAAAACCGCGGCCGGGCTCAAGGAAAAAAGAAAAACCGCGGTGTCGCGCCCGCTGGAAACGAACTTCCATTTTCCGTTCGACCTATCTGCGACACACGTACATATATTACTGCACGACCCCCTTTGTGCTGTTCATCCAGCTATTTTTTATTGATCATCTCGTAAGATTCGCCGAGAGACTCATCGATTCTGCGTTACGCTAGTCTCTCAGACGTGTCGCGACGTCGAGTGAATGCATTTCCTTACGCTGTACGTGTTTCCTATCTTCTTACACCCTTATCGCTCGCTGGCACACGTATGTAGAGCTTGTTCTTCGAGTACGAGACACGTAAGGTTTTTTCTGAATACATTTAAAATATAATAGAATATCCGAAGCTTCGCTGCAGCGAAATTCGGTAAAAAATGTTCTGTAATAAAAATTAACAAATTCTCTTCCGGCGATTATGTCATACTTTTTCGGAAACCTGTGGTAGAAAGCCGAGGATTTCTTAATAAGTTCATCAACGACAACGACAGTTTCAGTTGTGAAGCAAGAAAGCATTATCTGTAACATAACCTAGAATTTCTAGTCATTGAAAATAATGTTAATAGGTATTTGATAGGTAGGTAAACGTGAAGGCACGATCCTTTGAATTATAAAAGCAGAGAAAAAGCAGACGCTAACTCCTAATGGTATTAAGAAATATTGAAAACAGAGGGAAATTTTAACCAAAAATACCATTACATGTTTTAAAGATATGATGTCATCAAAAGTTGTCATACTTTGCGCCCTAACACAGATGGTTCATCACTGAAATATTTCAAAGTTAAGCCTCCGCCGTCAAATCGCTTGAATAGACCATTAAGTTCGTGGCCATTAACTCCAGATAAAAGGATTTTAGGCATTCTGGGTTGTTCGACGATGATCCCCTGAAATTTTGTAGAACGCAGAAATCCTACTATCTCAAGGGTCTCGCGAAGGTAAAGGTTTGAAATGCGCGCGTTGACGCGATGGTTTCGCGAATCGTATTTATTACCCAGCCCGTTTTCTAACGATCGGCATATTCCGTGTACACATTCACACACATTGTTCCGCGAGCAGGTAAAAACAACTTTCTAGGAACTCGCGGCGCAAGCCGACCTGTGATTATTCGCCAGAAAATTTCTTGGCCGTGCTAATATCGTGAACTCTCAAATACCGAAGCCATTGTTCGGCTCACGGAATAAAAAAACCACGACGACGGCGGTGCAAGTGTCGGTAAAATTGCTTTGCGATAATCCCGCCTCCAACGAGCGTAATTTTTCCGCAGCGTTGAATTGTGTACACCGAAAAAGAAAAGCTGGAAAACGGAGAGCTATTGCAACTCGGCAGACCATTAAGGGCCGTTGCAAAGATAAGAATATCGTCCGACCGACCTCTGCCGCCTATCCAGACTTCCTTTATTTGTTGATCAACAACGGCCGGCTTCGTCGTTCCTCTTCCTCTCTTTCTTCTCCCGCGAGTTACCTATCCCGCGACTTCGAGAGCTTCCAGCGAGCCCGACTTTTTACGTTCTCTCCGAATCCCTCATTTTTCGTTTTTGTTTTCGCTTTCGTGTTGCCTGCCGCCTGCGACTCTTCGGTTAAACATCTTTCAAAGTAGCACATTTACCAACCCCTTTCAAGGTTCCGAGGAGAAAATTAGATCGTGCGTGCGTCGACGCTCACCAACATGGAGCACTTCTTTCCCATTTTCCTCACTATTTCCACTTCTACATTCAATTTAATTCATTCGTCGGGGCAAACGCGTTTCATACTACGGATTACGAAAGAGCGATCAAAAAATGAGCGATTTTTTCGCCCCTTTTCGGTTCCTCGAACTTAGCTTTAATTTTTGTGCCAAGAGATAGTTTATGTCCAGACACGAATCACTGCAAATTTTTATTCCTTTCCATTTTATTTATTTTATCTATTAGCTTCCACGTTTCCTTAACCTAAAACAACGAATTTAAATAAGAATTTGCAAAATTTATAAGGACCGATATTTTCATTTCTACGAAACATCGACTATTAAAATTTTATCAAAAATTTTGAAGACAAATAAAAAAATGTTGAATTTAAGTATACTAAACATTGTATATTACTCAGATTTATATATGATGTAAATATTTGCGAACATTCCCAGCTTAATTATTGGTTTCAGTTTCACCTATAATTAAGCCCCGTTTCGTTATAGTAACAGAATATATACCTAATATCGTTAATAATATATTTATTTAAGCCAGAAACGTTATTTGGTTTTGTGATGACAGTACACGTCCAAAACTCGAGTGCTTAATTATCTGAAGTATATATTCGTTGCAGAAATTACTCGTACATTGTATAGGAAAATGGTTTGGAAGGATAGAATCAGAGTAGAAGACAACAGACTCGTGATGAAGATACTGAACAGAGTCTAATAAATATATGTATGTTATTAATTTTCCTAAAACCGAAATAAAATTCTATTTTGTTGTAGTCGATATACATATATCCAAAACACGGGTCTATCCAGGGACATATATCTGCCAGGAGATACTATTTTTTGGTCCACGCCGAACGTAGAAAAGGACAGCGAAACTCTGGAGGCCTCGGTTCACGGCCCCTCATGGGGTATACCCCGCGGCAGTGGGGATAGCTCCGGGACTTTTATCGGTTAGACATTTGGGACATATACAGTAAACACTGTATATAGCCTTTGGAGAAAACATAGGCATAAATATAAACTTTCGTTTGTCTCTATGAAATTCTGAACGATTGTAAAAATTGCACGTTCCGTATTTGAAATATTTTGAAATCGGTAAGCTGGTGACGTGCCTTCCCTTATTTTACGGCTTCATCGAAATCTCTGGCACAGTGTGCTAAAAAAACGACCGATCGGACGCGGGCAGATCTGTATTACGATACTACTCCACGCACGGCGATACTAAATAACAGCGTGGGAGCACTTTCGGCTCATTGTGTTGCGTAAAAAAGCTACGCGAAAACATCGGCGATCAGTTTTAAATCGGGGGAAAAAGCATCGGCGATATCGTAAAGCGTAGAGACTTTCTATAAATCCTCGGTATCGAGGCTTTCGCGCGATCAGATTTATCGCGGCTGTTAAACTGATAGCTGCGGTCACGTTGCTATCAAACAGTTTGCGTTCATACAACGCCCCTTCAGCACTGTTACTCGCGGTTACCGCCTCGTTAAATTCATTCGCGCTAATTAAGAGCTGTCCTGTCACGTAACTTTTTATTCCAACAAACTGCCACTTAAAAAATGTTGCTTTCAAGTTTCTTAAAATTTTCCCTTTTCTACCTACGGCATGTAATAGTATTTTTATATTATTTTGACTCGGAGCACCCTTCCAGCAGTAATAAACACTGTATTCTTGTTATTTTTGTAAAGTCATGTAAAATGCTCACCTTTAGCGGTCCGTGAATTTTTAAAACACCGGGAATGAGGCGTCGCGTCGTTCTTGAAGGATTAATAACAAAAAGGTAATATTTTTAATTTGAATAACTAGAATAAAAGTTTGGAATCGGTGGTATTTACGCGTCCGGTAATTCCAGTGGTAAGAGATGGATCATAAGGGCTAAGACAACATTTCCTAGAGCAAATTGATGACTTAAGCGAAGAGTACTTCCGCTGGAGGCCCTTGAGATCCTGGAATTAAACATGAAGTTGCTGGAGGGGCTGCTAAGTGGCCAATAAAAATCTCGTTACGAATAGAGACCCGAATTTATGCCCCGTCGTCCCTCAAAAAAAAAATAACGTTCCGCCATGCTTTTTGTTAGGCGTTAGGCAAGCTGTAGCCCGACGCGCGACGGAAGCTTCGGGACGGCGTGTAATTCGCTGGAAAAAAGAGAGCCGGTGGCTTTATTTCATTCAAAATTAAGAATTCACGTAGACGTCTCTCGAGGAACGGTGGCCGTCGTCAAATTAAAGTTTGAACGTCCTCGCTGAAACTGAGACGTCCTCGCCTCCCATTCATTTTTCACCTGTTCTCAGCTAAACAAGATTAAATTGAATGCGGCGCAACACTTTTTCCCCCGTGTCAATCCCCTCTCCCATTAGTCCATTAAAGGAGTTTCGCAACGTGCGTACTCTCGTTCATTTTAGCTCCTTTCAACTGACTATTAATTAACTGAATCAACGTGAAATGGTACTTTTTGATTTTACAATTTCATAGAAGCCGCACTGATTAGAAGCAGTATAGGCACCAGATGAATATTAGAAATACAGTTTTAATTAACACGGGAAGAATGTAATTGTTTTCCCATTTAGTATTTCTAGATACACTGTAACGCACTATAGCACATCCGTAGAAAATTTTGCTATACTCGCTACTAACCTGTTTCGCGCACCACGCTCAGTAAATTTCGTAGACTTGCAGTGAAATAATAAATTTGTAACGAAATAATGCATACACAATATTCAAAGGAAATTTTTGCAACTTTGTGACCCGAGGATTGCAAGCACACACTAAATAAGACAAATGTGCATAAGTGAGGAACGATTGAACAAAAATGTGTGCCTGGTATAGTTACAATGAGCTCGTAACGAAATAAATATTACGCGTGGAAAGATTTAGCAAGATGGGCTCTGTTGCACGTGGTTGCGCTCAACTGCGTTCCCTTTAATTTCGCAGACCGAGACAACATTTCAGGTGGGTCAACGAGAAATTGCATTGCACGCTCGTGAACACAAGACGCATCGTTTGGCTACAACGATCCTCCAGAAAACGAAATCTACCGTCGTCGCCGACAAGATCTCTCTGCCCCTCTCCCCGCGAAAACGTCGCGGTAAATAATGATACCGACTTCCTTCGCGCTTTTCAAAGGAGACCTCCAGTTTATCGCGATGCTCGGAGTAGCTTTTGTGTTTTCGCAATACCCCGTGTCACACGGCTTACACACGGCCACCGACCAGAATCAGGGAAAACTCTAGATCGTCCGTGCATGTTGCGAGGATGCCGACTTTTAGCTTTCTGACAATTATGTTGCGTCGAAAAAGATAAGCATTTTTCTAATTAACACCTCGCCTTAAAATAACAGCTCAGAGGCGGCGTTTCGGAGGCTATTGATGATTTAGATTTTTTTATATTTTCCCTAACCATCTCAAAATTCTAGGGGACAATAATTACGTGAAAACGGAACCTTCTGTAATCAATTTTGAAATATTCCTTGGAGGCAGTACGGCCTACTGATGTCGGGTCCGAAGGATTAAACTTGATTATTTTTAACTTTCCATCTTATACTGACACACGTAATACCAACCTAACTGTTCAAGTACGCGCAAATGTGAATTGGACTGATTGCCGCGCGGCACAGTGCGGACAAATAGCCTGTTTTCGCACTTCTCGTAATTTGGTTATTAATGTATATATAGAGGACATTTTTTACAGACAATTATATTTACCAATATAGTTAATAATTTTAACAAAAAAAAATAATTTTTAGAAAAAAAATTTATTATTAAAAATTAACAAATTTATTTTTAAAAACTAACAAGTTTAGAACAAAATTAATAATAAATGAACCATATGTAAAATTAACAATAATAAACTTAAACAAATTATAAAATAGTGAATAAAATGAATAAACTTAACAAAACGCTATTCGCTATCCGAGTCATTCTCAGTACTTTGATTGCGACCCAAAATCATTGACTCTCGTGATCTTGCACATCTCGATCTATCCTTACATTCTTATTACTTTTTCAATAGTTATAATACATATATTAAAAACAAATTAAAAAGACATAAAAATGATTGATATATAATTATTGCAAAATTGTATTATGCATAAAAATGATTATTATATGATTATTATTAACAATTTCCATCCTAATACGCATGTTTTGCAAAAGAAATGTATTTCATATCGTGATATACACGAATATTGAACTTTTCCAGTAAATTCCCCACTGTAACTGTGATGAACAAATGGCAAAATTTTTTACAACCAAATTTGTTTACAAATGTATAGTTATGGTTAATTATTCACAGAAAATGAAATATAACAATATAACTAATACATTTAAAAAGAAAATAACAAATTTTACACGATAAATCCTAAAGGAAAGGTATGGACACTTCTTAAAAAGTTTATAAAATTGAGAGTCGCAAAAAGTGGCAGACAAAACTATGAAATTCTTAAACTATAATAAGTAATGTATCCGAATATGCATAAATCTCAGGACATGTTTTGCCGTTTTTGTTTTATGTTCATTTGAAGTTTTATATGCAATTAACAAATAAAATCACCGCTGAAAATTTGTACAAAAAATAAATCTACTTTATTAAATGTATAAAGAATGCATATTCCTTGGTAAGCACTTTCCATTACACGGAATTATTATTGCACACTCATTTACTGTTAATATAATATTTTTCGATTTTTGACACTTCAGAGAGTGCCTTCATGGCCAAATTTTTTTACAAAAATCTAAATTTGGTTACCAATGCATATGTAATGGTAATTAGTCACAAAAAATTAATTTTAACAATAAAATTAATAAGTTGAAAAAAAAATTATTAAATGATTTTTAAATGAATAATAATATGAATTTCCTGCTAATATGCAGTTCTGCCAAAGGAAATTTTCGTACATCGTCAAATAAAAATGTAGTGAGATGTGCCGACTTTTCCGCACTGTACACGGGTCCGAGGACTAGCGTGAATGGACCTGCTTGCCGGTAGAAGAGTTGTGCACAATATTGTAGACGTTTTATTTAGAACCCGTTTTCCCAAAAACGCCAACCATTTTAAATTGGTTTTAAGACAGTACAGTATATTTCCTACATACTATACTAAAATTTCGAAACATGTTAGATATCTTGTTAGTTTGGTTACGTTAAATTTCGGAAGCATGTGAATCTTCAGTTGGAGATAATATTTTTGGTTAATGCATAAAGTTTGAACACAGATTATAGAGATTACGAAGATTGCTTTCTGAAGCATTAAGAAGCCCAACTAATCCGAGTACAGTACGGAGAAAGAGTTTGCGAGAAAAAGACTTTCGTTGTAGCCCGAGAGCCGAGGGCTACATTAATGTACGCGGAATATAACTCGTGGATGTTTATTTCGTTCCGATTCCGGTAACTTTGTCCATTAGAAGAAATTCATCGCGGCGAAATCTTACAAGGTGGGAAGGGTGTTCCGATGTCGTTTAATTGAACTGCATGGAAACTGAAAGTTCAGCGAGCAACGTCGATGTGTCGCGAGCGAAAAGTGCGCTTTAAAACTGATCGCCAAAGGGGCCGAGTGGGGCACCCCGACCTAATTCTTGACAATACAGAAAGATCTCTCAATGGAGAATACAACTTTTATAATAAAACTTCCTAATTACCGGTGTAACTCACACCCTCGTTTCGTTTAGCCGAATGCAGCCAGTTCGTAACATACTAGTCATAATAAAAAATGAACTTATGATCAATGGAAAAGTAGAAGTAACATAACGGTGTGTACACAAGATCTGCAGTCTAATTATAACTGTACGAAAGGACGGTCTTGATTAATGTATTTCATTTTTCTTTACAGTACACAATCGAAGCTTCGATCTCCAACTCGAAGCGTTTAATCCGTAAAATATCAATTAATTATAACAAATTACGGACAGCGAAATTATGGAATGCGATTTAATTATAATAATCCCGATTAATTTGTTCTTCTACAAAGTATGAACTGTTATGAAACCACGCCGTTACAGCGCGCTGCGAATTAATAAAATATTTTACATGTCCTCCAGTCATTTTTTACCACGGCGACGATGTGTAACGGGAGAAGATGCCGCGAATTTATTTCTCCCTGGCGAATTACTGTCACCGCATCGAAGGACGATAAGTCTCCTTGGGAATTCCTTGGTAGCACCTAAGTGGTACTCTTTTTCGCATAACGAAACGTCTTTACTCCTGACACAATAAATCACCGCCAGTTTACAACGAACTAAACAGCTCTCTCACTCTTCCTTCTCCGATGCTCACCTCGCCGTCATCAATATTTCATCAGCGTGTCGCCAATGAGTAATGCCTTACACCTAACAATTTTTTTCGCCATTTTTTCAGGGCTAATCTGTGTCGCCCAAATCGGGGTTCGGCAAATATGCATTTAAGTAAAGACATGTTTCAATACATTAAATAAGAATATTTCTGAGAACAATTGATAACGTTGACACGGCATAAAAGAATTTTGGACAAATTAATTGAATGTTTGATCAACGAAAAATTATTTGACTTTAATTTCTACGGTCTACGTTGAAAATATGTAGAATGTATTGAAGAGTTCCATACTTCTCTTGGTCGCTGCATTAAACATTTCGATAAAGTAATTAGTATTTCATATATGTAAAAGTTATCAGAATTCTGAGCACAGAATATACCGGGTGAAGCGCCAGAAACAGGCCACCTGATTAACTCGGCTGCTATTGGTGTTAGGAAGAAATGTATCAGATGGAACTTGCTTGGTTTCGAGGCATATTGTTACACAAACATTCTCTGCGTAGGTGGAGGCATAGAGGAGATTTCAAGGTCACCTTGATTTTTTTAAATGGAAAGACCCACTTTCTGTATGATGAATCGATAAACTATCGAATTCTGAGTAAAGCTGTATTGACCTCCATATGTTCTAAATCTAATAGTTAACGAGATATTATCGAAATAATTTTCTTTCTTCTTTCTTTCTTCTTCCTTCTTTCTTCTTCTCGTTAACTATTAGGTTTAGGACATATGAAGGTCAACGCTTTTATACTCAGACTTTGATACTCTATCGATCTAGGGTATTAAAAATGGGACATTCCATTAAAAAAATGAAGTTGACCTTCATATGTCCTTTACGCGTCCACCTACAAAAACATCAGATTAACTACTACTAACATCAGATTAATGCCCCCTCGAAACCAAGCAAGTTCCATCTGATGCATTTCTTCCTAACACCAATAGCAGCCGAGTTATTCAGGTGGCCTGTTTCTGGCGCCTCACCCTGTATATGTATATATGTTTTACTGAGATTCCGTTTCAGTAAATACAAACAATTTAAAGACATTTACTCGGGCTGCGCGAGTTTCTTGAGTACGAAGTTTTGATACTCCCTTCAAGATGGCGGAGTAAAGCGTTCAGCTATTCAGGCGACTTCAACCGGCACTTTCACCATTTTGGAGATGAAGTATCAGACAGCAGTGAGATTTGTATACTTGTTGCGAAGGGAGGCTTTTTCTGGTAAAGAAGAATATTAAATAATCGACAAGATCTTTGAAGGCTTTTCAAATAATCTAAATTCAGAAATGTATGGGGTGAATTATATTCTGTACACTATTTGCAACACTGTAGTTATCGCAGATCTACTAGAAGGTCTTTTATTGATTGTACTACAGCTAAAAGAATACAATTAGTTTTCCAATAATAAGAAAGAATAAAAGAAAGAAATTTCTGTCGTTATTAAATAATTTATTAAGCAATTTTCAACTATTAATCTTCGAATTCGAACCAACCTTTAGGTAATGGAGGAGGTCAACAAAATGACTTCCATAGATGAATACAGTTTTTATTTGTCAAGAAGATTATGATATCTTCGACAGGTTGGAAAAGAATTTTATCGATTTACTTAATTGTTTTCAAACAAGAAATCGCAACCGCATGCACGGATCATTCTATGTGTACGCGACAAAGTTACTCCAACTTAAATCAAGCTATTGCACACTATAAATAGTTCTATAGTTTAATGGAAGTTGGGACATTCTATCCGTTAGAAGCATAGAACGCACAATGTTACACACCAAATTATTTAGATACCAAAGATTCTAAATAATTGAAGTTCCAAGACAGATACTTTTTCTTTCTTAAGAAAATATTAGATTATTTAATATAAGAATTTCTTAATTTCTTGATTACTCATTAAAAGAATTTGATTAATGGGTGTCTAGTACGTAAAGTATTTGAATAAAATATGTTACGCTGATATTTCAAGTTCCTTTAAAATAATTATTATAGGGTATACGCTATGCAGAATGTTGAGCAACGTTGACAAAGAAGGGAAATTCCCTTTTTTCACTGTCCGCGCTGAAAAAAAGAGACGAAGTTTTTGAAATTTCATTAGTAAATGTATTTTGAACTCTAAAAGCTTCTTCATAGCTTCGACAACCGCCAACAGCTTCAACGATTCCACAACAAAAATTTCATTAATCTTGGAAAGTCTCGCAATCAGAGTTTTACGAATTTTGAAGTGGTACGCGGAAGAAAACAAAAACGATTGGCTTCGCTCCCACGTGATTTACAAATCAAATATTGAATCAAGAAAACTCAACCTCCATTTCAGTTTTTAATACACTGTCGAGAACAATTGACGAGTCTATTTGATCTAACTCTTAATGCTCCGCTGCCACGAAATTTTTCAATAACTGTTACGTTCGTCAATCTTGGTCGTTACTACTCCTTAATTATCGCTCATTGTATTCTAATTATTCATCCTTCGCTTTATATAATACAATTAGTACTGTACCTAAAAGTTCCCTAAAATAATAACCACAATAATAAAAATAGTAACTGCATTGCACAAATTATCACATTACCCACTAGCGATTAATTAATAGTTGTTAACGCTAGCTTTACTAGCAAATTTTAGGAAAGCGAAAACAAAATCTAATTTTCAGTCGTAGTGACCTTTGTAGATCTGAAATAAATAAAAATCGTACTAAATTCGAATTTCATATTATAGTATTTTTTTTTTATTTTCTGTAGCCATAAATGCATAAAGATCCGCAGTTTAATCACGATGTTTGTAAAAAGTGTCAGCCACATTAGCGAGTCACATTAAAAAATCGGTAAACTTCCTGGTAACAAATTTCTCGAAAAAAAAATCAGCAACAGGCGCGTAGTATACAAAAAAAAAAAATCGAAAAATTGGACACACTCACCGATTACGCTCGATCTTCGCACATTCGAGCCTCCATTGACGTCTCTGGAACGATCCCTTCATCACGACGAGGAAATAACGAACGCCATTAAAACTGACAGTCTCTCGATCAGTCGCATCTTGAAGTCACGAAGAATACAAAAAGGAAACTGGGGTTGCGAACGGTTCCGGGGGGTTGCGGAATTGATTATCACCGGAGAAATATCGTGGGCTTTTACACAAAACTTTGAAGAAACATAAGTAATTTAGTTTACAATCTGATTTGTTTCCCTATGAAATATTAAAATGACCGGAAAACACTCTGCATTAAAAAGGCTCCACAAATCCCAATTTTCTAGCAGCCAACCTATCAGCTATTTATATTAGAATTGACGGTAAGATGATAAGAGGATTAACGTTGACTTCAATGAGGCAGGTTCGAAAATGTGTAAGAGAAAATTGCGATGTGGGAATGGGCCTAGCCATGACTGCTATAAAATCGTGAAAAAATTTGTTCGCCACCAGGAAAATT
The DNA here is from genome assembly GCF_050948215.1 of Halictus rubicundus. Classification (NCBI taxonomy): domain Eukaryota; kingdom Metazoa; phylum Arthropoda; class Insecta; order Hymenoptera; family Halictidae; genus Halictus; species Halictus rubicundus. The sequence continues at coordinate 5,746,538 of NC_135155.1, forward strand.
TCAGGAATGAAAACTGGGAAGGTTTGAGGGTCGCAGAATTGATTATCACCGGATATCGTGGATTGTTGTTCACACAGAATTTCAAAATTTCCGAAAACACGAGGAAGCACTGTCCACTACAAACGTCCGGTAAATTTCAATTTTCTGGCAGCCTACCTGTAAGTTATTTATGTTAGAGTTAACGATAAGCTGATAGGAGGGTCAATGTTGATCTCAACGAGAAAATCGGCAAGAGAAATTTTGAATGGGCCTATCCGTGAAATCGTGAAAAATTTATTTTCCACCAGAAAAATTCGGGGGAAGGAAAAAAGGGGTTGCAGGGTGTTTTGGGGGGTCGGGAAGTTGATTATCACCGGGGGATATCGTGGATTGTCGTTCACACCGAACTTCGAACTTTCCGAAGACACGAGAAGCACGTGGCGAAGCCACGTCGCGTACTGACTGCCTCGTACAGGACAGCTGACGAAGGGTGGCAACTCCGCACTTGCCACCCTGCGCTTTCCCTCTTTCTCCCGAACCTTGATCCTCTTCTTCTACCCCCGGCCCCTCTATCACTGGCCGAACCCCTTCCCGCCGTTTTTCGGAAGTTAATCAAACACATATTTCACCCGAAACTATTTCTTTCCGGCCGGTGTGGCGTGGCGCGCCGAGCACCGGCCACCTGATAAAGCATGTGTTAAACGTTTCGCAGGTAAAAAGCTTTCGCACCTCACGGCGGAAGTTCGTTAAGTGTCTTTCAAGATTTCTTTCCACAGAACTTCTTTTTTTTTTCTCGGTGCGAGTAAGAAGTTTGGGGTGCCATAAAAGTTGCGATCGAAATTCATGGGCAATTCGATCGGTGTCTTTCTAAAAGGGTTTCGCAGCCTATGAACTATTTTTGAAAGCCCTCAAGGTGCTAATAGAGTTAACTTGTTCGTGAGCGTCCGTGCTGGGATGCGGGGAAGGCAGTGGCTTTTTTAAAAGTAATAGTAATAATAATTATCTCGAGTGGACTGCGTTGTGTTATTTTATAAATTTTAGAGTGGCTTTAGAGAAGCTTCCTTTGTCAATACATTCTGCGAATTAAAAATAAAATAAAATTACATAATATTTTGTATAATATTGTTTTCCACAATTGTTTTTAATATTTCTATGCGCTATAAACGAATAGCACAACCAAGTCTAGTTCGTACGTCCTAAATGATTCTTATCCAATTGATTGATATTTAAAAGAAGAATTACAATCTTCCTCAGAAGACTGAGTATGAAAAAAAATGTTGTTGAATATTGTCAAAAGAAAATATTTGTTTAACAGGAGATATAGCGAAAAAATTTAAGAGACTTAGTATACAACCTAATATCTTTCTATAGAATATTAAAATTATCGAGATGCACTGTTCATTACAGACATCCATCTAAATTCCAATTTTCTAGCAGCCAACCTGTTCGCTGTTTATACAAGGATTAATAATAAGATGATTAGTGAGAGGATTAATGTTCGCTTCAATAAGGTAGGTACGGAAATATGTAAGAGAAATTTGATACATAGAAATCTGAATGGATCTACTCATAGCTGCTATTAAATTATTAAAAGAGTCCATCTCGCAAGTTCTAAAACAATACAAGGTAAGCATATTTATTCATATTATTTATACATACTCCACCCGTTTCTGTATAAATATAACAAAAAAGTAAACATATCTTTAAAACTTTTCCTAACAAAATATTGTACTACTTGAATAATATTAAATTTAGCTTCACCGCTCCGCCATTTTAAAAAAAGAAGGAGCTCACAATTTGCGTTTAACCATAAGAAAAATTGTCACATGCACCGTGTACAACAGCCCTCTCTATAAAAGGTTACGCGACTTGAATGATATTTGTCGTCGTAAGTGGATACGCTCCGCCATTTTGAAAAAAAGAAGGCTCGCACTTCGTGCTCAATTATCAAGAAAATTGTTATCGTATACGCTGCATGAACATAATAAAATTACTAAAATAAACACGGTTTTCGAAACCGAATGGAACTTTCTTGAACGAAAGGTTACGCGACATGAATAATGACATTTGTCGTCGTAAGAAGATACGCCCCGCCATTTTGAAAAAAAGAAGAAGGCTCGCAATTTGTACTGAATCGGCAGCTTACCAGAGGGAATAGCGAATTATCCATTGACAGAGATCGAGCAAAGAGAGATCCGGGTAAGGAGATCGCGAAGAATTTTATTAAAAATCTCGCGACCCTGCGAAAGTGTCATAACATCCGCGGTCGCGAAGTAATCGAAGTCAGTACAGCTTGAATTCATTGCAGAGGTAGGAAGAGATTTCCTGGTGGGAGATCCATTGTTGACAGTGCATTAGCAGTCTCCTGCGGTGCTACCGCACTCCATTCAACTCGGGAGTTTTCTCGATACCCACTCGACAATGGGATTATCGATACCAGGCCTTGAACGGAAGTTATTAGGATCGGACAAACCTCGCCGGAAGTGAGGATCGCGAGAAATAACAAAAAAAAAAAAGAAAAAAGAAAGAAAGAGAGAACAGTCTCGATTTTTGAGATCGCCAGCATTCCGAGTGAAAATCGAGACGATTTTCAACGGTACTGTAAGGGAACTTTTATTCGTTGGCAAAAAGCATCCGCCATATAAATCTTAGGTTCGGTAGAATCTCTCATTATCGGAATTTCTGTCATTCACATCCTCTGCTATTCGAAGGTTCCCCTCGTCTGAACGTTCTAATACCCATGTGTAAGGTGCTGGGACATTTTCTGTTTATACTGGGTGTCCCAGTAATCCGCGTCCTCCTGACAAAGTTAATCCAAAAAATTCATTTGTCGTGTATAGAGCTATTTGCGAAAAATTGATTAAAATATGCACTATTACTACCTCTAATAAACGTGTATATAGGCCCTTGAAGATCACCCTTCGATTAAATCACACAGAAGACAGTTCTAAGATTTCATTACACAAAATAGATTAATTAAAAATTTATTTACGGGGTATTTAGGCATAATTTTTTGGTTCTTATTACAAATGACGTTGATTGAGTCGATGGTACAAAATATTCCTAAAACTGAGCACAATTCGAAATAGATTCTTAAATGTATTTAGGATTGGATATCATAGAGTTCGCGTGTGTGAAGTGTATTGTTGTTTATGGAATCGTTAAAAAAAGGTTGCGTTATTAATGTCGAAAATAGATCAATGCGGAATGACCGTTTTATTGGAACGTTAACTTTTTATTCAATCGAAAAAGTACTTCGATCTTCGGAATTTTAAAACTACTTTCCCCCGACAAACTCTTATGAGGACATTAAAAGCTAATTGCCGAGCCAGACGTGTACCTACTCCAACGCTCGATAGTTCATAGCGCGGTTATCGCCTACTAAAATCGCTGATATCCTTTTCCTTTTTTCCCTACTTTCCCTCAATACCGCTCTTATCATTACCCTTTTGTGACGCCCTTCCCCGATCGTTTTAATTAAATCGTTAAATATCCTGGCCAAGAAATCTTGCACGGTATTTGGTCGAGGAAGAGGTCCGAGCGGAGGTTCGTCCAGAAGCAACCTAATCCATCGCGACTGACCAATCATTTCACAGGATATATCCATTTTCATCAATTTTATTCCTCCATCTTCTTCAAATTATTCCAACCCGTATCGAACTGTCAAAGCAGACTGAAACTTCAATCGTGGTTATATTCTTCATAAAATATTCATATTAACATTCAAAAATATTGCTAATTATTACACTGCGGATTTTAACGCTACTATGACAAAAATCAGTAAATGAAATATGAAATATTAGAAATTAATTTTTTTTATTTTTTTTACTTATTGATGTAAACGACTGCCTCCGGGCCATTAGCAACTTTTTCGCATAAATCGGCACCTATGGCAGCAGTAATATGGCATCTGGTCGGTATACTGAAATAAGTCAACGATTTAACGTAACCCCAAAAAAGTAATCTTTCTCTCAATAATCGAACAGATTCATTATTTTTCATATAAATTTTAACAATTTCTACACGCTAAGAGACTGTACATTTTTCCATGATATAATCTCTAGATCTCTAGGAGAAGATCTCTAGGACTACTTTGACAACCCTGTGCTGCCGCGATGCTAGTATACTTCTTCAATCGAGTGTTCTCGAATTCGCGTTTTTCAACCCGTGGTAAGTATCGACGAGATCGCGAGGAAACGGTAATTAAATCCGGAAATCGATCTTATGTCCGTCCTTGTTGTATTCCGTGATCGTTCCCGAAGAAATACAACCCTGGTCCGTTTTCATCTTATTTTTCTCCTTCGCTGGTAGCTCAGCGGTGGATTTAACTGCGAGACCGCAAGATGTAATTTAGGATTTCGTCACGTTTCAAGTAACTCCGCCAGACTCGCAACTCCTCGGCCGTATTCGATTGTTAAAAGCTTCCCGCCTCCGAGTATTTCTCGAATCGAATGATTTTTCAATTAAGTTGCGATAGATACGAAAATCCAACGACCGCTATCGGATGTATTACCGATTACTGGGTTCACTGACCTACTTCTTTGACAAATCGCTACTTTAACCATAATGAAAGTAACGGATGGTTGCTCGGGTTCGTTAGCAGTAAAATATTGGCAATGTGTCGTTTCTTTCGCGTAAATTCTAACCCTCAAGAATTATTTATTATCGCCTATGTCTTCGAGGATGATACTGATTAATCGTCTTTCCTTTCACGGATTGAATCGGTAATAATTGTTATATATTGTTCGTTAGTGTAATTTTTGGAATAAAAGTCCAACATTTTAATATCATCATAAATCTAACGTAACAATATATTAGGATAAGATAAGGATAAGGTTAGGATAAGATTAGGATATTCCAACATTATTAAAAGTCTATAAATTAGAAATCTTTTCTTTTTGTACCTGATAATATATTTGATTTTAACTCAGGTTCCCTTGGTTTCATTATCTTATAGGCTGTGGATGATTATAAAAAATTTATTACTACTTTAAAGTAAAATTCGAGTTTGCAAAAATTGCAATAATCGTCGTATACTCTTTAAACTATCGTTGGTCCGCCACCATCTGCTGCTACAAACGAACGGTGTATCAAAAGTTACAATAATAATGCAATAACGCTTAGTTGTACAATAATACTTACAAAAAAACTCTATCAAATCTGCAGAAATATACCGGCAGAAACTATGGTAATTTCGCTGGCGTTCGCGACGCAATGTCAGCAATTATCGTAATAATCAAAATTGTACGCAACAACCAGAAGAAAACGACCGTAATCAGAGAAACAAAAACACACCTAACTATTTCAGTCGGTAACAACTACGGATTCGATCGACGTCAATCAAAAACGCATGAAATGTTTAGTGGAACTATGGAAATTACGCTGGCCGTGTGAGGTTTATTATTAATTGGTTCGTATAAACGAGCTTCTACCGCGACTGCTGAATAAAGGATAGAATTCGTTCGGAAACCGAATCCGAAGCATCAACGTCCTCTGCAAGCGTCGCGTCGCGCAGATTCACTATGCGATCTGTGAGCCATCGGAGCGTCCATTAAACCGGATATGATCGTAAAGGGTTCGTAAAAGCGCGAGGTATGTCCGCGTGTGTGCCAGAGGGAACGCTCGCGAGCCAGCTGGCCGGTGTTTCTCGATCATCTACGCTTTCTGTGTCCCTCTATCGAATCACAGAGTGATCGAGAGAGAGAGAGAGAGAGAGAGAGAGAGAGAGAGAAAGTCACCAGAATCGGGTGAACCACGATAAAAGATGGATGATGAAAAACAAGGATGAGAAGGGGACGACGCGCGGCGAGTTAAACGGAGAAACTCCGCATGAAGAGTACTCGAAGATGGCACCGTCAGCAATATTCAGGATCTTCTTTGTCCTACGGTCCTCCCCCTCTCGCCGTCTCTTTCCCTTCCTCGGATCCCCCTTTCCCGATTTTTCGCTCTTCCTCTGGCAGCCGCCCCTTCACTTTGACTTCGACCTCCAACGCAGCCCACCGACCCTCCCTCTTCCGCCTTACATCCCCGATAACCTATATTCGACAGTGCGGCCGCGGAACTTCAAGGAAAGAATTCCTCTCTTAACCTGCATAGAGTAACGCCAGTCGTTGATTCCCGTCACCGGTGGAATGAACTTGGAAATTTCTTAGGAATTCGCTTCGGGTCCTCCCCCCTCCCTTTAACCGGTGTAGGTATTACCGCCGTAACTATTCTCGCCGATGGAACAATTTTACCCATGAAATTCATCCGATCCACCCACGCGAATCGGCAGAGGCTAGCTCGGAACCGGCGTACTTGCGCCGCGGACTGTTCCCAACGAGTTCTGCCGGTTTTATTGTTTCACATCTAATTCCTTGAGGGACTTTTGCGCATTTCTAAATTGCGATCATCCCTGAAAGAATCCGGAATGCCCACGAGAAGGTACTATGAGATCTGAAAAGGTTTGTATTGTACTAGAAGGTACATTACGAATCTTAGGTTATGTTTCGAAAATACCTTCGCGAAGTTTCATCTGATACACGTTTCTTACATTAACACTAGAACTGTCGGATGAGTCAAAATGACTTGCTCCTAATTTTTTCTTTTAGAAATATTGAAATTATAAATATGTGTCCGTGATAAAATTTTTCACTAAACTTCTCTATCGAAGTAGATATTTAAACAAAACTGCTACGAAATCGAAACAAATACAATTTTGTTGTTACTATAAGGCAATGTATGCCAGTTGCATTTGGTGCTTGGTTGTTCTAATGTTAGAGGGCTGATTTTCAGAAAATCAACACTAAACCTACCACGGCCGGTCAAATTGACCTTTTCAAACTTCTGCGTACAATTTCGTACATACAACATTCCCAGATAGCACGCGACGTCTTAAAGACGTATTTTTTACGTCCATTTTAGGTCTGAATGTCTTACGTCACAACAAGACGTCTTTTTCGAGATGTTGTTTTTACGTTCGTCCTAAAGACGTCTTTTTGGAGGTTAAATAACTTGAATTTCTTGGAGACGTTGTGATAGGGACTAGTTCGTAAAATTATATGGAAATAAATTTGTATCATCATTTTATGGAAGTTGTTCATCCATTAATTCATTCAGCAACAAATGGACTATTATCTACGTTTAATGTATTAACAATAACTTTCTTTAAGGACCGGTCATTTTGACCATGCACGGTAGGAACAGGTATATAAGAAGTGTCGGTAGGTTTAGTGTTAATGTTCAAGAAAGTCATAGCTAGTTGAACTGGAAAGTACATTTTTGATCTTCAGTTGGAAGTTGTTTTACCAAAGGTATGTTATTCCCTTAAATAATCTGTACCATTATCAAGTTTGTAATTTTGTAATTACCCTAATACTCCAACGAAACCCGATATTGCACGACGACCCTAGACGGGATAATGCTTTCAGGAATGGAAAGTGAAGTGGTACTGGCCTGCACAAATAAACCTGCTCCCTGTTGGTAAGGGACAAGAAAAAGGTATAGGCAGGCCGAATACGAAGCCGAGTTTAATTTGCAATATTCCTCCATGTTTGCTTGGCCCGCGATACTCACGAAAGTCTTCTACTTTCCAGGAAACTCTCAATCCCGGGTTGCTTCATCATCTGGCGAAATGAATCCGTGAACGTTTGACAGAAAACTGCCTCGGCAAACTGTGTGCCCGCTCCCCGTTCCCACGGTGATTTCAAATGCATTGGTGTAACATGTGGTTGCTGCTGCGAATCAAGAAGAAGTCAATCGAAGAAGGTATTAAAAAGAATGAAACAACGTGACGAAATTAACCCTCTTGCGCCCTTCGTGTCAATTTTACACGTTTTTCACACGAAGGATGACGTTATTCTGCCATTTGTGGTACAATTGAAGACCCTATTAAAAATTTAAAGGTTAAATAGTTGAAATATCATTTTCCATTGACAAACCCTAGGATAATAAATTCGATGCCTAGAGATTCGTCTCGAGACTTTGATATCTTGTTCGCGACCATATTTTTCCCTCTCTTTTCACGTTTATCTCGCAGGTGGTCTAACCCCCCCCCCCCCCGAAACCTCCTCCCACACACACTCCGCGAACACACGTACCTCGATCGTAAGTCGAGAACGCAGTCTAGCGAAATACAGATAATTCTGCGAAGATTGCTCGCGGAGCGCGTCTCAGGATTTTCGATATCAAGCTTGCTACCTGGTTTCTTATCTTCGAATTCCACTTTCATCGAAAAGCTGCTAATAAAATATTGAAAGATTTCCGATGCGTCGAAATACTATTTCGAAATCGTTTCCGCGCACAGTGGTGGACAATAACATTCGCACACCATTGAAAACGAAATAACTAACTTTTGTGTGAACTTTTAGGGTTGATATTCGACCTTCAACGCGTTAAGGGGTTTGTGTCAAGAGCAGGCCCGACATCGTGTGGCGATTATAAATTGTAGTAATTCCTATTAGGAAGAGATAGGGCGAGTATAATGTTCCGAAAGCGGGCGAAATAATTTTCTCGTTATATCCAGTTCAATCCACGATTCAAGTCGATTTGATTCCTACGTGGAAGTGTCCTTTCCGGAAGTCGCGGAAATTGCGAGCTGCATCAACGGAGATATGATGTGAAACGTCATTGCAGGTGGGGCAGGATCCATCCCCTCGAGTTCTTGAAGTCGATTCTCGTTCGACAGTCTTGACTCTGGCAGGATGCCAGGAAACTGCCTTGTTACGCGCAGGAGGATGTCGCAGGATGCATTGCACAATGCATCCACTGTGTTACCCTTCCCGATTCTCTTAACGAACATTTGATTATTCGCCGAATTTTCCAACTGCTTTAATCCTGCATGACATAAGAAAAAAATAAAATTCACTTATCGAAAGAGTCCGGAAATACTTTAATAAATTTTTCGAATATCTGTCTATACGTTTTTCTTTTTTTCGTAGTACGATGGGAAATAAGTCATGGGCGATCACTGCTGAGTTTCGAGATTATTGAAACGTCCGTCGCGTCGAGAAATTGCAGGGATTCGCGATGACGAATAAATGCGATTCGTTTTGATGGATCACTCAAGGCTATTCCGTGACGCGACCGCCATTTGCACGATCACGCGCAGTAAACTTCCCCTTTAAGAAACACGTGTTCGGAATGTGATACTCGATTTGGATGTGCCGTCGTCATTTCTTCTCGACCGTCACGATGTCTTTTAACACGTCCGCTGCCATAAACACTATAGTCGTTCAAGGCGTTGCGCATATTCGGTACGTACACTACCGCTTAAAAGTATGCGGACACTCCACGGTGGATACGTCGATGAATCTCGTATTTAATTTTAGTGTAGTATTAGAAAGTTCCACATATGTAATTTTTAATTTAAAACGTTAGATATTTCATAAGAAACTAATAAAAATCGTTTTTAGTCACTATTTTAGGCACTGGAATAACTGAAAAATGTACGAATAAAAAATTTGATTCTCTCAGGAACTAAAAAATAGTCTTAAGAATGTTACTGCAAAATTGTATCCAAATTGGTCCGGTACTGAGTGTTCCCAATGGAATATTTAAACATTCCAGGCGGCAAATTAAAGAAAATTAAACCACGAATTCTAATAATAATATTTTAAAATGTGATGTCGATTGCTCGAAATTTACAGATGAAATGATTCTAAAAATTATTGACGAGCGCAACAGCGAACGTGTAGTTTTCGAACAGTGATCGATATGCAGCTCGAGAGCACTTGCTCGCGAAACGATTGACACGCGATCAATGTGTGCCCTTCGAAAGTCCTCGATCGGATATGATCTCAGATGTTCATGGTTGTCGGAGTTTTTCATTATTCGATCACAATATCATTACATCGGAAAAATATTTTCAAACATTTTTTCGAATTTTCAACGAAACAACTCATTAATCTCATTTCCCAGTTACGCCAAAATTTCAGATTCTTTTTGTTAATTCATTATTACTAAGAGTTTGAAATCTACTAATTTATTAGTTTCTCTATGATATACATTTATTTGTTCTCATCCTTCGCTGTAAGCTTTCATTCATCTTAAACAAACTGGTATTCCAAATATGCTGTATTCCGACCGCTACTGCTATTGCAGTTCACTTTTGCCATATGGTATATCCCTTGGCGGCACCAGTAATCTGTAATTACAGGCATTGTTCTGTTTTCTGGTTTCGAACGCAATCAGGGTTGCATAGAGCATGCGGGACTTGACACTGAATCGCGTGCGACACGCTACTGCAGCCAGTTCAATTATTGAACATAATAATTACGTAATCTGCTGAGAGAAACATGGAACAAAGGCCGTGCGTCTAGTTACGCCAATAAAAATAGAATGAACATTGTATTAATTGTATCAAGGTCGTCGCGCACTTAAGGGCCCGGGGTAGTTGCGTGACTTTTTAATTAATAATTTCCATTCACAGCCTTCAGACACAAACTTAAGATCCGTCTTGGTCTTGATCCGACGGATCCTAAGTCTGTGACTAAATTTGTCACATTTTTTCCTCTGTATGTATTATCGATATTACGAATTCTGACACCAGAAACGTGCTTCAAGTTTTCGCCTTTATTTCGCAACAGAAACAAAACAAATTATAGCTCAATTTGTAGCTGGAGATATTTTCTAGTGCGCGCTGGTCTCGAAATCATCCAGAAAACTCATCCAATGGCATAAAAATGCTTGGATTCCACGGCATGCACATCGTCAATTTTTGGCCTACTTCTAACGCTTATATTACCAAATATCTGTATAATCTCGGCAGCTCCTGACCAGCGCGCACTAGATTGAACCTTCCTCTTTCGAATGAGCCCTTTACCAGCGACAAAATATTCTTATTTAAGGACGAAAACTTGAAGCACGTAAAACCATTTTTTGACGGTAATGCAGTCACTCTACCTTATCGCGATTCTACGGAGACCGCTGTACATGGACAACACCAGACCAGCGTCAACGCGTTTTCATTATTACAATGCAGTTCAATTGCGAATACGTTCACCTGTCCACAACAGCGCAGCATCGATACTCCCCTTTAGTTCCTTTTTCCTTCTTTTGGTAGAAATGTTTACGTTTATTC